>NW_016108137.1:260463-261463 GCF_001604975.1 Cebus imitator
GATTGTTGCATAGGTACACACGTGGCAGTGTGATTTGCTGCCTTTCTCCCCATCACTTACATCTGGCTATACACACAAAAAAACAGTCAAGTCAAGAGCCAAATTGGAAATACAATTTATTCACAATTGCCACAAAAAGAAAATGATACCTAGCAATACAGCTAATCAAATAAGTAAAAGACCTCTACAAAGAAAACTGCAAAATACTGCTCAGAGAAGTCAGAAATGATACAAGCAAATGGAAGAATATTTTATGTTCATAGGTAAGAATAATCAATATCACTAAAATGACTACATTGCCTGAAGAAAGTTATAGATTCAATGCTATTTCTATTAAAGTACCATTGACATTTTTCACAGAACTAGTAAAAAATATTTTAAAATTCATATGAAACAAAAAAGGAGCCTGAATAGCCAAGACAATCTTAACCAAAAAGAACAAAGCTAGAGGCTTCACGCCACCTGGCTTCAAACTGTACTAAAGGGCTCTAGTAAACAAAAACACCATGGCACTGGTACAAAAACATACACATAGACCAGAATAGATAACCCAGAAATAAGACCACAGTCATACAACTCTCTGTTCTTTAATAAACCTGATATAAAAAAGCAATGGGGGAAATATTTTCTATTCAATAAATGGTGCTAGGAAGACTGGCTAGCTATATGCAGAAAATTAAAACTGGACTCCTTCCTTATGCTATATGCAAAAATTAACTCAAGATTGATTAAAGACTTAAATGTAAAACCCAAAACTATAAAAACCCTAGAAGAAAGTCTATGTAATACCATCCAGGACATAGGGATGAGCAAAGATATCATGATGAAGACACCAAAAGCAATTGCAACAAAAGTAAAAATTGAAAAATAGGATTTAATTAAACTAAAGAGCTTCTGCACAGCAAAAGATATTATCATCAGAGTGAACAGACAAACTACAGAATGGGTGACAACTTTTGTTTCTTTCTTTTTTTCTTTTTCTTTTTTTTTTTTAAGATGG
>NW_016108137.1:261699-312958 GCF_001604975.1 Cebus imitator
TCAGCCTCCCAAAGTGCTAGGATTACAGGCGTGAGCCACCGTGCCTGGCTTGGGTGACAATTTTTGAAATCTATTCATCTGAAAAAAGGTCTAATATCCAGCATCTACAAGGAAATTAAAAAAAAATACAAGAAACATATTCTTTAGAAAGTAGGCAAAGTACATGAACAGAAACTTCTTTGAAAGTGACATGTGTGCAGCCAGCAAACATGAAAAAAATCTCAACATCCCTGATTACTAGAGAAATGCAAATCAAAACCACAGTGAGATACCATCTCACACCTGTCAGAATGGCTGTTACTAAAAAGGCTAAGAACAACAGATGTTTGTGAGGTTGAGTGTGGCTGTGACCCCACCCAAATCTCAATTTAAACTGTAGCTCCCAGGATTCCCATGTGTTGTGGGAGGGACCCTGGGGGAGGTAATTGACTCATGGGGTCAGTCTTTTCTGTGCTATTCTCATGATAGCTAATAAGTCTCATGAGATCTGATGGGTTTATTAGAGGTTTCTGGTTTTACTTTTTTCTCATTTCTCTATTTTCTCATTTTTCTCTTGCTGTTGCCATGTAAGAAGTGCATTTCACCTCCCACCATGATTCTGAAGCCTTCCCAACCATGTGAAACTATAAGTCCAATTTAACCTATTTTTCTTTCCAATCTCAGGTGTGTCTTTATAAGCAGCATAAAAACAGACCAATACGGTAAATTGGGACCAGTAGAGTGGGACACTGCTAAAAAAATATCCAAAAATTTGGAAGAAATTTTAGAACCTGGTAACAGGCAGAGGTTGGAACAATTTGGAGAGCTCAGAAGAAGACAGGAAAATGTGGGAAAGTTTGGAACTTCCTAGAGATGTGTTGAATGGCTTTGCCCAAAACGCTGATAGTGATATGAACAATAAGGCCCAGGCTAAGGTGGTCTGAGAAGCAGATGAGGAACTTGTTGGGAACTGGAGTAAAATTGACTCTTGTTATGTTTTAGCAATGAAACTGGTAGCATTTTGTCCCTGCCTTAAAGATTTGTGGAACTTTGAAATTGAAAAAGATGATTTAGGGTACATGATGGAAGAAATTTCAAAGCAGCAAAGCATTCAAGAGGTGACATGGGTACTGTTAAAGGCATTTAGTTTTATAAGGGAAGCACAGTATAAAAGTTTCAAAAATTTACAGACTGACTATGGAATAGTAAAGAAAACCCCATTTTTAGGGAGAAATTCAAGTCAACTGCAAAAATTTGCATAAATAGCAAGAAGCCTAATGTTAATCCCCAAGACCATGGGGAAAATGTCTCCAGGACATGTCCAAGACCTTCACAGCAGCCCCTCCCATCACAGGCCTGAAAGTCCAGGAAGAAACAGTGGTTTCATGTGCCAGGCCCAGGGTTCCTGTGCTGTGTACCGCCTAGGAGCCTGGTGCCCTGTGGCCCAGCTACTCCAGCAGTGGCTGAAAAGGGATAATGTAAAGCTCAGGCTGTGGCTTCAGAGTTTGGAAGCCCCAAGCCTTGGCAGCTTTCACATTGCGGTGAGCCTGCAGGCACACAGAAGTCAAGAACTGAGGTTAGGGAACCTCCTCCTAGATTTCAGAAGATTTATGGAAATGCTTGGATGCCCAGGTAAAAGTTTCCCCTATGGGCAAGGCTGTCATGGAGAATCTCTGCTAGGGCAGTGCAGAAGAAAAATGTGAGGTTGGAGCCCCCAACAGAGTTCCTATTGGAGCACTGCCTAGTGGAGCTGTGAGGTGAGGGCCGCCGTCCTCCAAACCCCAGAATGGTAGATTTGCCAACAGCTTGCACCATGTACCTGGAAAAGCTGCACACACTCAATGCCAACCCATGAAAGCAGTCAGGTGGGAGGCTGTATCCTACAAAGCCACAGGGGTAGAGCTACCCAAGACCATGTGGACCCACCTCTTGTATCAGTGTGACCTGGATGAGACCTGGATTCAAAGGAGATTATTTTGGAGCTCTAAAATTTGACTGCCATGTTGGATTTCAGACTTGCATGGGCCCTGTAACACCTTTGTCTTAGTCAATTTCTGCCATTTGCAACAGCTGCATTTATCCATTACTTGTACCTCCACTGTGTCTAAGAAGTAACTAGCTTGCTTTTGACTTTACAGGCTCACAGACAGAAGGGACTTGTCTTTTCTCAGATGAGATTTTAGACTGTGGACATACGGGTTCATGCTGAAATAAACTAAAATTTTAGGGGACTGTAGGAAATGCATGATTGATTTTAAAATGTGAGGAGATGAGATTTGGAGAGGTCAGTGGTGGAATATTAAGGTTTGGCTGTATTCTCACCCAAATCTTTATCAGCAGCATGGAAACAGACTAATACATACATGTAAAATGATTCCTTATCCTGTTTAAGGTAATTTGTTTACATATGAGTAAAGGGGGGAATAAAAAATAATATGAGGCCTACAAAAGAACAAAAAAGGGGATTCAGTCAATTTAGAGAAATAACTTACCTCTGGTAAAGTCCACTGTGTTACTCAGAAGAAAGTACTATAAAAATTTTGGCACCCACAATGAACGAAACAACATATCAATGAATACACACACAAAAAAATGAAGATAAAAACGTACCAGGCTGCAACAAAATAAGAAGTGTATAATATCAGAAAGGATTTCTAGGATACTAAAAATAAAATAGCATAATTGAAGCACAAATTGAAGATCATGAGAATATGATTGAAACAGTGTTGAATGGAATAATTAATATGAAGAATAAGTTTGAGAAACTACCCTAGAATTAAAAGTAAAAGGATAAAAACGTTGTAAAAGGATGATTAAAAATAAAAGTAAAAGTAAAAGGATGAAAACATTGTAAAAGGATTATTAGAATTAAAAGGATGAAAACATTGTAAAAGAAATACATATAGAGATTAAGCAAATAGAAAAATTACATATCTTACTAATGTTTCTAAAAATGAAATACAAATACATGAACAGAAGCATTAATCAGATAATAGAAGATAATCTATTGCTAAGGTTTTTTTTGTGTGTGTGCTTTAGGTTCTGGAATACTTGTGCAGATCATGTAGGATTGTTGCATAGGTACACACATGGCAATGTGGTTTTCTGCCTCCATCTCCCTATCACCAATATCTGGCGTTTATCCCCATGTGATCTCTCCCCAACTTCCCTACCCCCCAGCTGCCCCTCCCGTGCCCCCCCACCAGACCCTAGTGTGTGATGTTCCCCTCCCCGTGTCCATGTGTTCTCATTGTTCAACACCCGCCTATGAGTGAGAACATGTGGTGTTTGATTTTTTGTTCTTGTGTCAGTTTGCTGAGAATGATGGTTTCCAGATTCACCTGTGTTCCTACAAACGACACAAATTCATATTTTTAATGGCTGAATAGTATTCCATGGTGTCTATGTACCACATTTTCTTTGTCCAGTCTATCATCGATGGGCATTTGAGTTTGGTTCCAGGTCTTTGCTATTGTAAACAGTGCTGCTATGAATGTACATGTGCATGTGTCCTTATAATAGAATGATTTATAATCCTTTGGGTATATACCCAGTAGGCAGATTGCTAGGTCAAATGGAAGTTCGGTTTATAGGTCCTTGAGGAAGCACCACACTGTCTTCCACAATGCATGAAATAGTTTACACCCCCACCAATGGTGTAAAAGTGTTTTTATTTCTCCACATCCTCTCCAGGATCTGTTGTCTCCAGATTTTTTAATGTTCACCATTCTAACTGGCATGAGGTGGTATCTCAATGTGGTTTTGATTTGCATTTCTCTATTAATCAGTGATGATGAGCATTTTTTCATATACTTGTTGGCCTCATATATGTCTTCTTTTGTAAAGGGTCTCTTCATATGCTTCTCCCACTTTTGGAAGGGTTTGTTTGTTTTTTTCTTGTAAATATGTTTTAGTTCTTAGTAGATTACAGATATTAGCCTTTTGTCAGATAGGTAGATTGTAAAAACATGTCCCAATTCTCTTGGTTACCAGTTGACTTTAATGATTGTTTATTTTGCTATACAGAAGCTCAGGAGTTTAATTAGGTCCCATTTGTCTATTTTGGCTTTTGTTGCCAATGCTTTTGGTGTTTTAGTCATGAAGTCCTTACCTATGCCTATGTCTTGAATACTTTTGCCTAGGTTTTCTTCTAGGGTTTCTATTGTGTTAGGTCTCATGATTAAGCCTTTAATCCATCTGGAGTTAATTTTAGTGTAAGGTGTCAGGAAGGGGTCCAGTTTCTGCTTTCTGCACACTACTAGCCAGGTTTCTGAACACCATTTATTAAACAGGGAATCCTTTCCGCATTGCTTGTTTTTGTGAGGTTTGTCAAAGATCAGGTGGTTGTAGATGTGTGGCATTAATTCCGAGGCCTCTGTCCTGTTCCATTGGTCTATATCTCTGTTTTGGTACCAGTACTTTGAAATATACTTTGAAATATACTTTGAAATCAGGTAGCGTGATCCCTCTGGCTTTGTTCTTTTGCTTAGGTTTGTCTTGGCTTTGTGGGCTCTCTTTTGGTTCCATATGAAATTTAAGGTGGTTTTTTCCATTTCTGTGAAGAAGGTCATTGGTAGCTTGATGGGGATAGCACTGAATCTTTAAATTCCTTTGGGCAGTATGGCCATTTTCACGATATTGATTCTTCCTAACCATGAGCATGGAATTTTTCTCCATCTGTTTTTGTCCTCTCTTATTTCCTCAAGCAGTGATTTGTAGATCTCTTTGAAGAGGTCCTTTATGTCCTTTGTTACTTGTATTCCTAAGTATTTTATTCTCTTTGTAGCAATTGTGAATGGGAGTTTGCTTATGTTTTGGCTCTCTGTCAATTTGTTATTGGCGTATAGAAACGCTTGTAATTTCTGTATATTAATTTTGTATCCTGAGACTGCTGAAATTGCTTATCAGTTTCAGGAGATTTTGGGATAAGATGATAAGGTCTTCTAAATACACAATCATGTCGCCTGCAAATAGAGACAATTTGACTTTCTCTTTTCCTAGTTGAATACCTTTTTTTTTTTTTTTTTTGCCTAATTGCTATGGCTAGAACTTCCAATAGTGTATTTAATAGGATTGGTGAGAGAGGGCAGCCTTGTCTAGTGCTGGATTATAAAGGGAATGCCTCCAGTTTTTGCCCATTCAGTATGACATTGGCTGTAGATTTGTCACAAATAGCTTTTAGTGTTTTGAGATATGTTCCTCTGATATCTAGTTTATTGAGAGTCTTTAGCACAAGCCTGTTGAATTTTTTCGAAGGCCTTCTCTGCATCTATTGAGATAATCATGTGGATTCTGTCTTTGGTTCTGTTTATGTGGTGGATCACGTTTATAGACTTACATATGTTGAGTCAGCCTTTCATCCCTAGGATAAAGTCTACTTGATCGTGATGGATAAGCTTTTTGATATGCTGTTGCAATCGGTTTGCGAGTATTTTATTGAAGATTTTTGCATCGATGTTAATTGTGGATATTGGTCTGAAGTTTTCTTTTTTTGTTGAATCTCTGCCAGGTTTTGGTATCAGGATGATGTTGGTCTCATAAAATGAATTGGGAATAATTCCCTCTTTTTGTATTGCTTGGAATAGTTTCAGAAGTAACGGTACCAGCTCCTCTTTGTACATCTGGTAGAATTTCACTGTGAACCCATCTGGACCTGTATGTTTTTTGGTTGGTAGGCTATTAATTGCTGCCTCAACTTGAGCCCTTGTTATTGGTCTGTTCAGGGTTTCAACTTCTTCCTGGTTTAGACTTGGAAGGGTGCAAGTGTCCAGGAATTTATCCATTTCTTCCAGGTTTACTGGTTTATGTGCATAGAGTTGTTTGTAGTAATCTCTAATTGTAGTTTCTATTTCTGTGGGATTAGTGGTAATATCACCTTTATTTTTTTTATTGCATTTATTTGATTCTTCTCCCTTTTCTTTTTTGTTAATCTGGGTAGCAGTTTGTCTATTTCGCTGATCCTTTAAAAAAAAGCTCTTGGATTTATTGATTTTTGAAGGGTTTTTTGTGTCTCTGTCTCCTTTAGTTCTGTTCTGATCTTAGATAGTTCTTTTCTGCTGCTAGCTTTTGAGTTTTTTTTTTTTAATCTTTCTCCTGTAACTCTTTCAGTTTTGATGATAGGATGTCAATTTTAGATCTTTCCTTGCTTCTCAGGTGGGCATTTATTGCTATAAATTTCCCTCTAGACACTGCTTTCCATGTGTCCCAGAGATTCTGGTATGTTGTGTCTTCATTCTCTTTGGTTTCAAAGAAAATCCATCTTTATTTCTGCCTTCATTTCGTTGTTTATCCAGTCGACATTCAGGAGCCAGTTGTTCAATTTCCATGAAGCTGTGTGGTTCTGAGTTATTTATTTTCTTAATTGTGAGTTCTAATTTGATTGCCCTGTGGTCTGAGAGACTGTTTGTTATGATTTCCAATTTTTTGCATTTGTTGGGGAGTGATTTACTTCCAATTATGTAGTCATTTTTAGAGTTGGTGACATGTGGTGCCAAGAAGAATGTATATTCTGTTGATCTGGTGTGGAGATTTCTGTAGATGTCTATTAGGCCTGCTTGGTCCAGATCTGAGTTCAAGTCCTCGATATCCTTGTTAATTTTTTGTCTCCTTGACCTGTGTAATATTGACAGTGGAGTGTTAAAGTCTCCCACTATTATTGTGTGAGATTCTAAGTCTCTTTGTAGGTCGTTCAGAACTTGATTTAAGTACCTGGGTGCACCTATATTGGGTGCATATATATTTAGGATTGTTAGCTCTTCTTGATGCATTAATCCTTTAACCATTATGTAATACCCTTCTTTGTCTCTTTTCATCTTTGTTGGTTTAAAGTTCATTTTATCAGAAACTGGGATTGCAGCTCCTGCCTTTTTTACTCTCCATTTACCTGATAAATCTTCTTCCATCCCTTTATTTTGAGCCTATGTGCGTCCTTGCACATGAGATGGGATTCTTGAATACAGCACACCCATGGGTCCTGACTTTGTATCCAATTTGCCAGTCTGTGTTTCTTGATTGGAGCATTTAGTCTATTTACATTTAATGTTAATATTGTTATGTGTGAATTTAATCCTGCCATTTTGATGCTAGCTGGATGTTTTGCCCATTAGTTGACACTTTTTTTTTTTTCATTGTGTTAATGATCTTTACCATTTGGTACATTTTTGGAGTGGCTGGTACTGATTATTCCTTTTTTCGTTTAGTGCTTCTTTCAGGATCTCTTGTAAGGCAGGCCTGATGGTGACAAAATCTCTCAGCAATTGCTTGTCCATAAAGGATTTTCTTTCTCCTTCCATTATGAAGCTTAGTTTAGCTGAATATGAAATTCTAGGTTGAAAGTTCTTTTCCTTAAAGATATTGAATATTGGCCCTCACTCTCTTCTGGCTTGTGAGGTTTCTGCTGAGAGATCCACTTGATTCTGCTGGGCTTCTCTTTCATGGTAACCTGAACTTTTTCTCTGGCTACCCTTAGCATTTTTTTTCTACATTTCAACCCTGGTGAATCTGACGATTATGTGCTTTGGCATTGCTCTTCTTGAGGAATATCTTTGTAGTGTTTTCTATATTTCCTGGACTTGAATGGTGGCATGGCTTACTATGTTGGGGATGTTCTCCTGGATAATGTCCTGAATAATGTTTTCCAGCTTGGATTCATTCTCTCCATCACATTGGGTACACCTATCAAATGTAGATTAGGTCTTTTCACATAATCCCATATATCTTGGAGGCTTCGTTCATTTCTTTTCACTGTTTTTTCTCTGTACTTGCCTTCTCATTTTATTTCACTGAGTTGATATTCAATCTCTGATATCCTTTCTCCTGCTTGGTCGATTTGGCTATTGAAACTTGTGTATACTTTGTGAAGTTCTCTTGCTGTGTTTTTCAGCTCCATCAAATCCTTTATATTCTTCTCTAAGCTGTTTATTCTAGTTTGCATGTCATCTAACCTTTTTTCAAGGTTCTTAGTTTCTTAGAACTGGTTTAGCACATGTTCTTTTAGCTCTGAGACTTTCGTTATTACCCACCTTCTGAAGCCTGCTTCTGTCAATTCATAAGATTCATTCTCCATCCATCTTTGATCCTAAGCTGATGAGGAGTTTTGATCCTTTGGAGGAGGAGTGGCATTCTGATTTTTGGTGTTTTCATCCTTTTTGTGCTGGTTTCTTCCCATCTTAAGTGGCTTTATCTACCTGTGCTCATTTTAGTTGGTGACTTTCAGATGGGGTCTCTGAGTGGATGTCCTTTTTGTTGATGATGAAATTATTTCTTTCTGTTTCTTAGTTTTCCTTCTAACAGTCAGTCCCCTCTGCTACAGGACTGCTGGAGGTCCACTCTAGAACCTCCTTGCCTGCGGATCACCTGTGGGGGCTGCAGCACTGTAAGGGTTGCTTCCAGTTTCTTCTGTTATCTTCATTCCAGATGGGAACCTGCCAGATGTCAGCCTGAGTTGACATCTCAGGTGTCTCTTTGGGTATACAGTGGTTGGGGAGCTGCTTGAGGAGACAGTCTATCCCTTATAGGAGCTCAATTGCTGTGCTGGGAGCTCCACTGTTCCATGCAGAGCGCTGGGCAGGTACTTTTAAGTCTGCTGCAGTGGAACTCTTAACCACTTCTTTTCCCAGGTGCTCTGTCCTATGAAGCTTGGTTTTATTTATAAGTGTCTGTCATGCTGCTGTCTTTTTTTCTAGATGCTCTGCCCCACATGGAGTAGTCTTGGTAGTCTGACAGCAGAGGTGTTGCTGAGCTGCCACAGGCTCTGTCCTGCTGCTGTGCGAACTGCCTTGGTGTGGCATACTGCCTCAGTAGTGGTGGTCGCCCTTCCTCCCACTGAGCTGGACTGTCCTGGGTCGAGCTCCGCTTGCTGTGAAACTCTCAATCCAGAGCGTTTCAGATTGCTTGTTTTGTGTGGGTGGTACCCACCAAGCCAGATGACCTGGTTCCCTGTCCCTGCCCCCTCCATTTCAATTGAATGGGTGGATCTGTCTCACAGGCATTCCAAGCATCAGTTGCAATGGCACCTGGAACACCTGGGAGACAGAGCCACCCATTCAACTGAAAGGGAGGGGGCAGAGACAAATTTGTGTGAGTTTCTGTGCACCAACCCAGCACTGGCTGAATCTGCCATGCTAAAAATTTGTGGTTCTTTTCAACCCAGGAATCTCCTGGTCTGTCTGCAGTGAAAATTTGTTTGGAAATGCGGTGGGCACCCACCCTCTGTGTTATTCTTACTGGGAACTGCACTCTGGAGCTGTTCCTATTTGGCCATCTTGGATCCTCCCTCAATATTGCTAAGCTTTTAATATGAACACAGATATATAGTAAAACTTCAAAAAGTTCATCGACAATGAAATTAAAATATAAAAATAAAAAACACAAACTATGTTTTTCAACTTTTGTTGTCAACTTTCACGATACATTTTTAAGCATTGACACGAGCCATTTCATTTATCCCTAAGGACGTGAGGGTGCTGGAAATTTAAAAATGCCAATGCAGTTGTTTTTACATTATTAACTGAAGAAAAATGGGTGCCCTTAAAGATATTTTAAGATTAAGAAACAAAAGACAATGAGAAAAAGTCAAGTAAGAACTATGAGTTATATGTCTAATAATTTTGCATTGCAACTCTCAAAAATTGCTCTTGTTTGATAAAAGGAATGAACATTAGTATTGTCATGGTGGAGAAAGACTTTCTGTTGAAGCTTTTCTGAGCACTCTCCTGCTGAAACTTTGGTCAACTTTCTCAAAACACTCTCATAATAAGCCGATGTTATTGTTCTTTGGCCTTCCAGAAAGTCAACAAGCAAAATGCTTTGAACGTAAAAACAAAACAAAACAAAACAAAACAAAACAAAAACTGTTGCCATAACGTTTGCTCTTTACCATAAGTTCATTTTTGACTGGAACAATCCCAACTCTTGGTAGTCTTTGCTTTGATTGTACTTTGGCACCAGGGTCATATTGGAAAAGCCATGTTTCAGCTTCTGTTACAATTCTTCAAAGAAATGCTTTAGGATCTTGATTTCACTTTTTAAAAATTTCCTCTGAAAAAACTCCTCTTGTCTGCAGCTAATCGGGATGCAATGGTTTTGGCATTCATCAAGCAAAAAGTTTGCTCAACTTTAAGTTTTCAGTCAGAATTGTGTAATCTGAGCCAATTAAAGTGCCTATAATACTGGCTATTCTGCTGTTAATTTTTGGTCTTTTTCAATCAGGGCACAAACAAGTTTTGCTTTTTTTTTTGTTTTTGTTTTTTTTTTTTNCTTTTACTTTATTAAATGTAGTTTTCAGAGCTGCTTTAAAATACTTGTCAGCTACTTCCAGTATCTAGCGCAATCATGTTGGCATCAACCCCCATCAACATTTTCTCATATCTTCTTTGTTGTGGCTTAAATTTTAGCAGATGTCCTGTTGCTCTGATAGAGGCACTTTTTGAACTGATGCCTTATCTTTCTTAGTTCCTCCAACTAGATCCTATTAAGGCAAGTTATAACAAATTAATATGAATTTATTTTGGCACAAAAAGTTACAATCCATGCATACTTTCATAATATACATTTTCCTTGAACTTTTTGAGGACCCTTCATATATACATTTAAAAAATTAACTATATTTTAGTTTCTATACCTAGCAACATATTTTTTTCTTCACTATGCATGTTAGGATGATATTCTAAAAGCACATCAGCACACAAAATTAATTACTTATAAAAGAATAAAATTCAGACTGATCCATTTCTCTACATGGAACAACATTTACAAAGTTTTGAGGGGAAAAGGTGTTGACCTAAATATTTTATTCCCATATTTATTTACAGAACAATATAAAAGTGTTTTTACAAATGAACCAATTTTTTAAAACCTACTAATACATTCTTGAAAAAAAAATCTAAAATGCTATCAAGTCTACTAAGAGTCAAAAGATACATAAGGAATCACATCAAAAAATTGAAAGTGAATAAAGAACCAAGTTGAAATAATGACTTGTGCTCAAATAATTACAGTAAGTCTAGTTATAAAACAAGAAAAATATAGCAGAAAGGTAAAGTATATTGCCTAAAAATAATAATGTAATCTGGGTTGAAATTGCCAGATAATATTCGTAAACTTATAAGTGAAGTAGAAATGAGGAATAAACTCTTAAACTGTTGACCTTACGTTGATCAAAACCAAAAAGATAACGTTTCACTTTTGACACTGACATATAGGAAAGATTTTGTAGAATTTTGAAGTATCTTCTAGTTAAATTTAAAAGAGATTATTTACATTATAAAGTAATGAAAAGGGTAAGGGACAATAATGTAAGACAAACATCATTAAACTGGACAATAAAAGTTATATTAAAAATAAAACTATAATGGCCATGAATCTTTATATGTCAAATAACATTACACCAAAATAATTAAAGCACAACTTCGGAAACACAAAGAAAAATAGAAATACAATGGCACAGGACATTAATCTCTAAAAATCCTTTACAGATCAAGTGGACAGAAAGAAAATAAAATTATAAATAATTTTAAAAACACGGTAAGTTCTATTTTAACATATATTTATATAAGTAATTGTATAACTTAATATATATAACTTAAGTTATATATATTAAATATATGTATGTATACATATAAACGCCTATGGCACATTTACAAGAATTACTCACATTCTAGGCCACAAAAAAAGCTCAGTAAATGTCACAATATATTGCAGAAAAGAATAAATCTATAACAGTGTTAGAAAAAGTTTGTATTGCTGTCAATAGACACATTTAGAAATTCCTGGGAAAAAGGAGACAGGAGATTGTATTGAACAGCATGTCTATTTCCATTTCTCCTGTTACCTCAGGCTCACTAAAGTGAAATCAGTCAGTAGACATGCTTCCACTTTCTAACACTGAGTCTCTAATCAATATTATTGTTCATTAGACATTTCTATTCACATTAAGCAAGATAGTCTTACATTGATAAACAGAGATGGCCAAGCAAGATTTTCCAACATGTAAAGAAAACCAATAACATAAGAGAAAGTTTAAGGTAATCATATAAAATGACAGACTGATAAAAAGATAGCTCATGAAACAGAATAATTTTTAAATTGTAATTAATATCCTCAGAGATATCAAGAGATTATCGCATTCACAAATAAAAATCAGGTTATTCTATAAAAGAAGAAGTTAAAGGAAAAATATGTCTTCAAATGAAAAATAAAATTATTTAATACCAATAATTATTAGAAGGGTTTAACAATACAATGATTATGGTTAGAGATTGACTTTATAATCTTACTGTAGTGAAAATCAAACATACCACAAAAAAAAACAGGTGAAAACTATAAAATAAAAATTGAGATATATATATATATATATACGTGACCCAGAAGATTCAACGTACATCTAAGAGAAGTTACAAAGATGGAGAACAAAGACTTATACAGCAGGGTAAATAATCAAAGAAATAGAAAAAGATAATTTCCCTATGCTTCCCCTAAAGCATGAGACAAACAAGAATCAAGCAGAATAATGATAATAAAAGTAACCAAAGCCTACCCCTAGACACTTCATTAAATTTCAGAACTATAATTTAAAAACTCTAAATGTTTCCATAACAGGAAGAATAAAGACAACTTTTATACAAAAGGAACAAAAATTAATTTGCCATCTAACTTCTCACTAGTAATACTGGGTGCCAGAAGGCAATAGCATCACATCTTTAAGTTTTTGTGCTAAAATTGTTTTGACTGAGAATCAATCCCCAGCCAAGCCAACAATGAACCATGAAAGTAGAATAGAAATTTTTCAGAAATATAAACCTCAGGAATATTAAGACCTTTTGAGTGAAATAATTTCTTAAAAACAACAATCCAAGAAAGAGGAAAATGTAAATACAAGAAATAACAGTAAACATTACAGCCAATAAAAATTATGATGTGTTTCAAAACAATGTTAGCTTGTAACAATTCCAAACATTAGTCACAGATGATTACATTAAGAGAGAGATGGAGAGAAGGAGAACATGCCAAATTATCTTAAATTCTGGGCTTCATATAAAATACAAATTTAAATTTGCAATAAATACTTAAGGGTATCTATTCATAAAAAAACTTACTATAACCTCCAATTCACTAGAAAAAAAAGAACAAAGTAATCTTAATCAATTGAATACAAAGGACAAAAAAAGTGAATAGAAGTGTTTGTGTGTGCATGTGCACACACCATTATATGAAGAAGAAAAAAAGAGTAAATAGAAAACAGAAAAAAAATGATACCAGAATCTTTAAAAAAAAGATTTTAAAAGTTAGAAAATAGTGAGAAAATATACATTAGACAAATACTAGAATGAAAAAAATAATTGAGATAAGGTTAAATCAAGTATTCAAGCATTATTATCAGGCAACATTAATATCACACACACACAACAGAATTCAAGGTAAAAAAAATTAAACAGAAAAATGAGAATAATTTTATATTCTGAAAGTAGTAAGGTTTCAAGAAACTATAATTGACATGATTATTTACCTAAGGATATTTTGAAATTTACTAACAAAGCTGTTAGAAATGCAAGGGACAATGAACTTATCCAAAATCATCAGGAAGATCATGAAAAAAGTCTCTTGGAGATATAAAGGGCTACAATATGATAAAATAAGGAATTAATATCAAAGGATAACACATGCATATGCATCCATATAGTTAGAAAATACTTACTTTGCAATTATTTTTTCAGCTTCTTTTGTTAAAAACTAAATTATTTTATTTTTAAATATTTGTTTCTAATATATTTAAGGCTGAAAAATTTCTTCAGTATTTATTTGTCTACATCAGAAAGGCTTTGATATGTTAGTTTTGACATGTAATCCTTTTATTGTCATGACTAAAATATTAAAGAATTAAAGAGAAAAAACGGAAGATCGATACAAAGCTAGTAATAGTGGTTATTCTGAGAGATTACAGATTGTTTTCTTCCATTTAGGTTATTTTTTTTATTTCCTGAATAAAGTTACAATTATCTTTTTTAAAGTGGAAAATCAAGAGTTTTTGCAAAAATATTCCATAAGTTATTGTCTTTAACTGATTAAAAAAAGAAATTTATAGTCATAAAAGTGTTTTCATTTCATTTTTCTATTTTTCCATATAGTGTATATACTTTTACAAATAGTTTTTAAAATATAATACAGTTTAATTCAAGAAGTTGAAATAAGAACATGAAATTCATAGTTACTTCAAATGTTAGCAGTTGATGCCTAGAATATAATGATTGATTGTGGATATTCTAACACACGTAAGGTTGAGGGAAAATAATTAACTCTTCAAATAGTACATATTGTATAATTTTCTTTATTTATAGTTTAAGGCAAGCAAAACTAATCTATATCAAACAGAAAACTTTTTCTGTAAAGGGTGATATAGTAAACATTTTAAGTTTTGTGGATCATACAGGACTGTTGTAACTACTCAACTCTGAAGTGCATGAAAAACTGTTGACAATACACAAATGAATGTGTATTGCTGTGATCCAATGAAACTCTACAAAAAGCAAGGGGAATATTCGACAAGGCTCACAAGCCATAGCTTTGACACACTGTGCTCTGTATTGCTTAAGGATGCATACGTATGTGTGGCACTATTTTTAAAAGCAAATACATTGTTACTGTAAATGCCAAGCTATGATTACTACTAGGATAAGTGTTACAATTGGCCAGGGATGCAAAGGAAAAGTCTAAGTGACAGTAATAATGTTTTATTATTTTCTTCAGTGGTTATTACATGTAGTGGTTTCACAATATGAACATTTATATACTTAACATATCCGTTTTCTGCCCCTTTTTGAATACTATATTTTACATCAAAATTTCAATAAAAAAGAAATGTATTAAGAACTACTGAAAAGAAAAAATGATCATAGCAATACAAAGATACACATAATAATTCCTTATGTAGTGTTCTTTGGTGTGTTTAAAAGACCACACCAACTGATACCACCTTTCAATTAAGCTCATAATGAGATTCTCATTTAAAATTGTTTAAAGAAAACATACATATATACAGGAAACAATTGGGAGACAAACACCAGTCTTGGAAAACTATTTCTTTGCATCCATGTGAAATACACGATTTGATGCCAGTCAAACCTCAGTCCAAATAGGAGCCCTGCCACTTATTAACTAGGGGAACTTGGGCAAAGACACTTAACCTTATTCAGCCTTAGTTTTTTTGCTGTTGTTGTTGTTTTAAATTAATTTATGTTTTTAAATATTTTACTTTAAGGTCTGGGATACCTGAGCAGAACATTTAGAATATTAACATAGGTATTCACGTGCCATGATGGTTTGCTGCAGCCATCAACATATCATCTAGGTTTTAAGACACACATACGTTAGGTATTTGTCTTAATGCTCTCTCTCCCCTTGCCCTCCACCCCCTGAGAGGCCCCCGTGTGTTATGTTCTCCTCCCTGTGTCCATGTGTTCTCATTATTCAACTCTCAATTATGAGTGAAAACATGGGATATCTGGTTTTCTGTTCCTGTGTTAGTTTGCTGAGAATGATGGTTTCCAGGTTCATCCATGTCCCTGCAAATGAAATGAACTCATTCTTTTTTATGGTTGCATAGTATTTCATGATGTATATATGCCATATTTTCTTTATCCAGTCTATTATTGATAGGCATTTGGTTTGGTTCCAAGTATTTGCTATTGTAAATAGTGCTGTGGTAAACATATGTGTACACATGTCTTTATGGTAGAATATCTTATAATCTTTTAGGGATATACCCAATAATAGGATTGATGGGTCAAATGATATTTCTGTTTCTACATCCTTGAGGAATCACCACACTGTCTTCCACAATAGTTAAACCAATTTACACTCTCACCAACAGTGCAAAAGCATTCCTATTTCTCCACATCCTCTCCAGCATCTGTTATTTCCTGACTTTTTAGTGATCACTATTCTAACTGGCTTGAGATGGTATCTCATTGTGGTTTTGACTTGCATTTCTCTAATGATCAGTGATGATGAGCTTTTTTTCATATGTTTGTTAGCTGCATAAATGTCTTCTTTTTGGAAGTGTTTCTTTATATACTTTGCCCACTTTTTGAAGGGATTGTTTGTTTTTTCTTATAAATTTGTTTAATTTCTTTGTAGATTCTGTATATTAACCCTTTGTTCAGGTAGTTAGATTGCAAAAATGTTCTCCCATTCTGTAGGTTGCCTGTTCACTCTAATTATAGTTTCTTTTGCAGCACACTGTCAATGTTAGGTAGATCAATGAGACAGAAAATTATCAAGGATATTCAGGACTTGAACTCACCTCTGAACCAAGTGAACCTAATAGACATCTACAAAACTCTCCACCACTAATCAACAGAATATACATTCTTTTCATAAATGCATAGTACTTATTTTAAAATTGAGCACAGAGTTGGAAGAAAAACTCTGCTTAGCAAATGCAAAAGAACAAAAGTTATAAAAAACAGTTTCTCAGTCCACAGAGCAATCAAATCAGAACTCAGAATTAGAAAACTGAATCAAAACCACACCACTGCATGGAAATTCAACAACCTGCTCCTGAAGGACTACTGGGTAAATAATTAAAATAAGGTAGAAATAATAAAGTTCTTTGAAACCAATGAGAACAAAGAGACAATGTACCACAATCCCTGGGATAATGCTAAAGAAGTGTTAAAAGGGAAATTTACAGCACTAAATGCCCTACCAGGCAATGGGCTAGGTGTGGATAGGACCCCAAAGCCATTAGCCATCAGAAACTCACAGCCTAAAAGAGAAGTCCAGTTGTTCAAAATCTACTCTGGGACTCCTGAAGAAAGATGTCACAGGTTGGAGTTCCTGTAAAGCAAAGTCAGAGATTAGTGTGCAGGAGGTATATTAGGAATACTCTTGAGATCAATTCCTGTGAAGAGAAGGGAAGAAAGCAGGATTTGGCAGAGAACTGAGGTGTGTCTGAAACTAGAATGATTCTTCAGAGTTTTCCTGAGTTGAGGTAAGGTGGCCAGGTCTTTATAACTTTGTATTTATTACTCTACGTAGGCACATGTCTTTTCCCTTTCCCTGGAGAGGGACATGACCTTGAGCAAGGCAGCTCCCTTTAACTGAGGAAATCCCTACTGGAGACTGCTGAGGGCCATATTTCACTGACATTGCCAGCAAGTAGGGAAATAATTGTATTCTTGTAGCCAGGCTGTGCAGCTCATTAAAGACCACAAAAGATATGCCACTGGTTGTTGTTTATCCTTCCAATGTGCCTGCATTAATTTTTATTGAATATTTCAAAAGCCCCTCAAGAACTCTGCAAACAGGAGGAGCTTAATAGAAGACTGTATGTCAAGAAATCCTGTGACTAATTTTGAACTTGTTGGGAAAAAAATGTGCAATAGATGAGACAGATCTTTTTGCCCCACTTTTTCTTTTTATTATGACTTTTGTCCATCATTTTGTCTTTAATTAATGATATATTTTATTGGATTTCTTCCCTTAAGCTTTTAAGGCAGAGGACAGGTTTCTAAAAAAAAATCAAAGAACTAAGTAATAAATAAAGGGCTGAGCAGTAAAAAGATCCTCAGATAAAGAAATAGAAATAAAAATTCAAAGCAGAAAATTAGCCAGCTCATTATGGTTGCCAACTCCGGGGGAGGGCCTCACGCATAGATGGCTCTATCTCAATTTCTCATGTCCGAAGCCCTTGATAATAGTTCTTCTCATGCACATTTTGGCTTTAAATCCAGGGCACCTTAAGAAGCTGCCGACCTGGCTACAGTACAATGATCCAAGCAATTTTATGATTTGAACAAATTTCTGTTTTCCACCCACCTAGATCCATAAACTTACTTTTCAGCTGTTCAGTTTCTGAGAGCCAGAGGAGGTTGTGGGTAGGAAAAGGACTTAGTTGAGTGGTTCAGCAAATTTGATTAAGTTCAGCAAACACTTCTTGAGCACCTACTCTGTGTCAGGCTCTATGGTGAGCCCTGGAGAGACATAAAACTGAGACATTATCTGCTTGCTAGCAATTTCTAATCTAGTAGGGAAGACTGTCAGAAAAATAGACAATTATAACTAGTTGTTGGGAGAAGGGATCTCAATCAAGAGTGGTAATATAGAATCAAGAGTCAGGAGACAGAATTGTAAGGGCTTGAGACTGTTTAGTTAGATATCGCCATGGAACAGGTGAGGATCAATAAAGGCTTAAGTAAAGATGGATGAAGAAAATACAGTCCATCTCTGTCCAGTTAGCTATGATCGCCAATATATGTCTCCCTCTATTTGAGGCAGGGGCATCTTTAATTTGCATAAAGGTGCTAAATCATGCCTCTAAAAGTATCTTAGGCTTTATGTAAAATTTCCAGCTGCTCTGGACACTTAATGAGGTGAGAAGGGGAAAGAAGATGGGGAGGGAGTGATGGAAAGTGAGGCTAGGAAAGTAGTTAAGGAGAAGTTGGATTTTAAAAGACTTTGTAATGTTCACAACTGTTAATATTCACAATTATTAGACAGTCATAAAAGACTTCTATTTTCTCATCATTCCATCATAAGGGCTACTACACCCTTGTGACCTAACTGCCATCTTAAGGCCCCACTTCTATTTACCATCACATTGAGGGTTAAGGTTTCAATATATGAATTTGACAGGGGTAAGGTCATAAACAGCCAGTCAAGAGCAAAGATTTTTGTCAAATACGTGGTTTACAAATATTTTCTCCCAGTATGTAACTTGGCTTTTCATACTCTTAACAGGAATCCTGAGCACATCCAACTTTTTGTGTGTTTAATTTTGATGAAGTCTGACATATTAATTTTTTGTGAACTATATTTGATATCATGTCTAATTCTTGAATGATTTCTAGATCACAGACATTTTTTTTCCTGTTATCTTCTAAAAGTATTACAGTTTTATGTTTAAGTCTGTGATCCATTTTGAATTACTTTGGTACAAGGAGTGAGGTTTTAGTCAAGGTTATTCTTTTATGCCTACTAATGCCCAATTTTCCACACATTATGTGTTGAAAAGACTATACTTTCCTCATTGAATTGCTTTTGCACTTCTGTAAAAAATCTAGGCTTTCTGTTCTATCTTATTGATCTATGTGTCTGTCCCTCTGTCAATACCATATAGCCTTGACGATTGTAACTTCACACATTCTGAAGATAGGCAAACTCATTCCTCTTGCTGTATTCCCTTTTTTCAAAATCATTTTAGCAATTCTATTTCCTTTGCCTTTTCAAATAAATTTTAAAATTATTTTGTATACATCTACAAAAATCTTGCTGAAATTTTGATAGGAATTCCAATAAACCTACAGATGAATTTGGTGAGAATTCATATCTTCACTATGGTGGATCGTCTAATACATAAACATGAAATGTTTTTGCATTTATTTAAATCATCTTTGATTTCTGTCTTCCAAAATTTTTAGCTTTTAACACGTTTTGTTAGCCTTATATCTAAGTATTTCAATTTTCGAGTGACTGTATTATACTTATTTCAACATCCAAGTGTTCATTTGCTAGTATATAAAAATGTAGTAGACATTTTTATGTTGGTCTTGTATCTTGAGACCATGATGAACTTACTTACTAGTTCTAAGAGTTTTTATGTTCTACAAATTTTGATCTTGCATATTTTAATTTTCAGTCAGTGGAATGTTTTATTTAAATTATCTTGAGGGTTCCTTTTTAACTCATGTATTATTTACTAGTGTGTGGCTTTGTATGCAAATATTTGCAAATTTTCCTCTTATATTTCTATTACTGATTTATACTTTGATTTCAGTTGGTTAAGGAACATATTCTATATAGTTTAAATTATTTTAATATTTGTTTAGATTGCTTTGGGCCTAGAATATGGCCTATCTTGATATACATTTCCTGGACATTTATATAATATGTGTATCATATTGCTGGGTAGAGTTTTCTGTAAATGTTTATTAGATTAACCTGTTAGCTAATGATTTTGTTGAATTCTATATCTTTGTTGATTTTCTGTCTACTTGCACTGTCAGTTGATAAGAGAGGTATAAATCGTCAACTAAAATTTTGATTTTTCTATTTCTCCTTTCAGTTCCATTAATTTTTGTATCACATACTTTTACAGCTTGGTTCTTTGTGATATACTAAGATTATAATCTTTGTGGACTGACTTTTTTAGCATTATATATGATTTTATGTGTCTGTAATTTTTTTTGTTTTTGTCTACTTTATCTGATATTAATATAGTTATTCTTGCCTCCTTTTCATAAATATGTTCATAATATATCTTTTATGTTATTTTTTATGATGATTTTATCATTATATTTCAAGTGAGTTTCTTACAGAGAGAATAGTTGTATCATGTTTGTTTATTCCACCCTCTCAACCTGTCTTTTAAATTTATGTGGTATATTTTGACGACTTAAATTTAATGAATTTATTAGTAGATTAGGGTTTAAATTTGCTGCATTTTTGGTTTTCACTTTGTTCGTTCTGTTTTTGTTTCTCTGTTTCTACTTTCCTGCATTTTTGGATTACATGAACGTATTTTAGAATGCTATATTGGATTATACATAGGATGTTTGAGTGTATCTCTTTGTATAGCTTTTTTGGTGATATTCTAGGTTATTGTATCTTATACATAATATATAATTATATTGTATATAAATATATATAAATTCTATATCCTTGTTGATTTTCTGTCTATTTGTACTGTCAATTAATAAGAGAGGGGTAAATTCCCAACTACAATGTTGATTTTTCTATTTCTCCTTTCAGTTCCATTAATTTTTGCATCATATATTTTTACAGATCAGTTGTTTGTGATATACTTATATAAATGATTATACTTTGTGATATATAAATGATTATATAAGTATATCACAAACATATACTATGTATATAGTATATGTAATATATATAAGCTATTATATATATATGTGAATATATATATATAAACTTTAATATATATAAACTTTTACTGGTGTTATCATGATACTAGGTTTTTTTGCCCCATTTATAATATATTTGTCTTAGAATTTTTGTTGTACACACATTGAGAACCACATCAGAACTCCCAGGAGTTCCCACATTAGAACCATATCAAACAGTGTAATAATTTTTGTTTAAATATCAAATGTAATTTTAAGCTATGAAGATAATTGTCTATTTTATTTACTTCTATTTTTGATTGCTATTTTTTTCTTCTTTCTGATAGTCAAGATTCTTTCTTTAATAATTTATTTTCTGTTCAGATAACTTCTTTTAACCACTCTTTTAAAGTTGGACTGGTTTAAAATTCTCTTAGTTATGCTTTATCTTATAATGTCTTGATTTCCCCTCTATTACTGAAGTAAACTTTCACTGAGTACAAAATTCTGGGTTGACATGAGCTTTTTCTTTAGCACTTGAAAAATGTTTTGCAACTTTTTTTCTGGCATTCATAATTTCTAATAAGAAACCTGTCTTTTATTGTTTTTTTTTTTTACCTCTAGTTGAATTATAATTTCTGTTTCACTGTTTCAAGATATTTTTCTGTCCTTAATTTTAAGAGTTGTGACTCTGATTCTTAGTGTGACTTTCTTTGAGTTTATCCTATTTGGGGTTTTATCAACTTTTAAAATTTATAGCTGTATGTTTATGGGCTTTTAAATTTTATAGCTGTATGTTTTTGCCAAATTTAGAAAGTTTTAGCAATTATTTTTTCAATTTCTTTTGCTCTATCTTATTTTGTCTATTCTTTGGGTCTCTGATGACATGAATGTTAGACCTCTTCTTACAGTCCCATAGATCTCAGAAGCTCTACTCTTTTCTTTTCAGTAAATTTTTCATTGTTTTTCAGTTGTAGTAATTTCTATCATCAGTCTAGCCTCCACTTAATTTAATCTTTCCTCATTATCCTCCATTCTGCTATTGAATCCATTCATTGAATTTCTTATTTTGGTTGTTGTATTTTCATTGCTAGAACTTCTATATATCTATTTGACTCTTCTTTATGACATTTGTTCTGCGTTGAAATTTTCTATTTGTTATTGCTTGGAGTTTTGATCCCCCACTAGGTGGGAGTTCTGACCCCCACTGGACCTCCTCTGATATCTTCTGGGTTGCAAGAGGTAGAACTGCCTTGTTCCTGCTCCTTACATGGCCTCCCCTGGTACTGCAGGGGATCTGGTCTCAGTACTGCTGGGCAGTGGTGAATGTCCTGACTCTACACAAAGCCTTCTCTGATAACATTTTAGAGAGAGGGAGGGGCACTTTGTTATTGCCAAATAAGAACAGAAGTTCAGGATTTCTGCAATATTTTCCTTCACACCTGAAGAGGAGTGCTAAATGCTGCCAAATGGTGATGAAATCCTGGTTTCCCACTCAGGGTTCTCTGATACCTCTGTGGCAGAAAGTGTTGAGTGCTTTGTTATAGCCTGGAGAGGGTAAAATTCTGTGCTCCTCCCTCAGCCTCTGCTAGTATTGTGACTGTAGTTTTCTCTGTGGTATCTGGCTGTAGGATAATGATCATTGTCTAAAAGTTTTAGGTCTAGGCCAGGCACAGTGGCTCATGCCTGTAATCCCAGCACTTTGGGAGGTCTTGGAACACACAGGGGAGGGCAAGGTCAAAGTGCTGGGTCAAATCCCAGCACTTTGGGAGGTCCTGGACCACTCAGGGGAAGGCAGTAATTTTTATTTTGCTAGATTTAACCTCTTGGTGTTTTTATTGTCTCTTTTCTTACACAAATGACTCTTGGAGAGAAGTGAGGGATGTGAAAAGTTAGAAGGAAGTTGCTGCTCAAATCTCACAGAACTGCAAATGGATTCACACTAAAATATTGTACTGGTTCAGGTAAAAAAGAAGGGGATAATAGGTATCTAACTTGAAAATTCTCAGGTTTCTTTTTTGACATATATACCAATGTAGTTGGGATATAACTTGGAGTTACTCTAATCAGCTGTTCAACTACACAGTACTTGGAACAACCAAATGTACAAAAATCTCATCTTTAACTTGAACTAATGCCTATGCAGGGAGGTGAGTGGCACAAATTTAGTTAGTTAAAGAAGTTTGGTCTCATGGTTTCTGTGCAATGCAAGGCACTATGTGCTTGTAAACTGAGCAGCTACAGTGTTAATTACCTGATGTTAAAAAAAAAAATTAACAGCATAAACAATAAAACAATAAGCAGTACATAAGACAGATTTCTTGTGATAATAAGGAGTAAAGCCTGTAGATAAAAATGGAAATTTGTAGGGGAAAAATGAAGCATAATGGATTTCATTTCACATTCTGTATGAATTTACCTTTATACTAATTTATTTTGTTATGTATGTGGCATGTATATATAATATATATATATTCATGTGTATTATATATATTTGATACTGTATGGTTTTTAGGTTGGACTGCAATTTTGAATGTAGTACTAAGAGGATCCATAGCCAGGAAGGCTAAAGGATGTATTATAAGTCTGTTACTTCCCAGGTAGCTCAGAAAACGAATAGGCTAGGAACTGAATAACCAGACATCATCAACACAAAATGGATGCTTCCGGATTTATTCCCTGGGCCAAATTTTTGTTTTGGAACAAGTTTTTTTTTAAAAAATCAGCAATCACAGTCGACACTTGTACTCAAAATTCTCAAGCATTGGTCTAGGGTCTAGGAGACCTAGGAGACCTAAACTCTTATCTAGTCTATTTCATTGTCTGTTCAGATAATCCTGGGAGAGCTACTCCCCTATCTGCATCTCAGCTTCCCGAGCTGAATAAGAAGGGATTAAACTAGACTCATCCCAGACCTCTGACATTCTGTGACTTTATTTTTTAAGCAACCAAGAAGCTTTAAAATGTCTAAGGATAGCAATGTCCTGTCAAAGATGATGACAATCCCTACCGTTTAAGGCAACACTTCTCAGCATTATCTGAGTAATGGTTGGTACCCAGGACTCTCTACTTTTAAAAAGTGTTCTGATGATTCTGATGCAGTTTATCCACTAATCGCATTTTGGGAAGTATGGTTTCAAGGTCTAGATAATGAGGGTTTTGTGTGCCCATGCCTGAAGATAATCGTGTGGGCTTAAACAGTAGTCATTTAAACGCACACACATGCATATGTGAACACACACACACACACACACACACACACACACACACACAAGTTCTTTGTGTCTTTCATGTACAATTATCCTTTTCTTTTTGTTTGTTTGCCATTTGGGCTTAAAATGATTGAAAGGAAACTCATCACTTATCTCCAATTCACATGCATCAAGCCTGTTCCCCTTCTTAGTTAACAACATCACTATAAATGAAGACGCCCTAGCTAGAAATACTTAAGTTATCATTGACTATTTTATTTCTCAGAAGTTTAGTAAATTCTGTATTCTCATTATAGTGTTCTTTACTCACATTGTCTGCCTGCCAACCCCAGTCTTTCTTTAATCCTTCAAAATTTAGTTTATATCTTACCTCATCTAAAAATCGTTTTCTTACATAATGCTTCTTTCTCCCACCATAGATGTATTTACTTTCTCCAAAGTTATCTATGAGTCTTAAACCTGTCCCTATCTGCATAGTTATCAGTTTATATTATATTTTATTAAAATAATGTCTCTAAAATAAAATATTAGACTGGGAACCCCTTAGAGGCAGTTTGTTGTTCATCTCTGTCTCCCCAAGGAAATGGACAGCAAACATTTGTTAAAATGAATGTTCATGTACTTTTATAGAAGAAGAGACTACTTCCAAGATCTGAAGTCCTGAATACTCTGCCCCAAGGTCTTGGATGGAGAAACCTGCTCAAGCTGTCTGAAGATATTGATGAATTAAAATATTATGGCTTCTTTCAAATATCTGAAGAACTTCTATGTAGAGGATAAATACAATTCACTTCATCCCTGTGGTTACCAAAGCAAAATAAATTTGTAGAATCTACAGGGAGACAACTAAAGCAGTATGTAGAGAAAAGTTCAAGGCCTTAGATGTTTGCATCATTAAGAAACCGGTCAGGTACCAACAAGACAGAAAAGAAACTTTTTATCCAGCCATCCAAAGGTTTTCCAAAATCTGATCATGACCTATCCACCCAGCTGCATCTCTCCCTACCTTTCTGCATGGTAGCACTGCTCTTGTCAAACTGCAATACTGACTTCTCCCAGGACAAGCCTTGTGCTTCAATTTTGGCCCCCTCTCCTGTCTCTGACTCTCTAAATCTTATATATGTCATTTAAAGACCAGATAAAATGGCATCCTTCATGAGGTTCATCATAATTTCTTCCCCTGTCCATCACTTTCTGTAGGATTTTTCCACTCTAAACTGCTCCTCTAAATCATATTTAGGATTAGTGATTGCAAGGTGTGTCATTTTATAATGTCTTTATTTCAACACATATGTGTTTATATTTCAAGAAGGTTTCTTGTAGAAGATTTCCATTTTAAACCCAAACTGGGAATCTTTGCCTAGACCTTCTAATTTATTTGTACTTTTCTTACTATTCTTGACTTCATGGTTGTATAGTAACAATAAAAATAGCTAACATTAATTAAGTGCTTACTATCTGTCAGCTACTATTCTAAGTGTTTTACATACATTATTTTATTTATAGCCTTACAACTACTTTATGAGACAGATACTATTATTATCCTCATCCTACAGATAAAGAACTTAAGGATTGAAGATATCATGTATTTTCTCAATTATATGCAGAACACTTAAATAATTTTTCTAATAAATAATACATGTTGAAGAAAAAGAGCTGCTAGGCCTAAGGATTCTCCCTTTTGCTTATCCCCTGACCTGTATCTGAACCACATTGCATTGGTATGGGCCAAACTGTACTTAATTTCAACTCTACGTCAGAAATTTGTATATCATCAGTCAACTCTAGGAGAACAGTGCTGGTGGGGCAGGGAAAATTTGAATCTGACTTCCTTGGTGGGTGATGGATAGAAAGGAAATGGGAATACATGAACAAGCCATGATTTGGCAAAGGAAGAAACATAGGGGCTTGAGAGGCAAACAAAACAGGACTGAATTCCTGGCTCCTTTACTTCCTGCCTGTGTGATCATGGACATCTGCTAAGCCTTAGTAATTAGGCTAGAATGTTAAAGTGGAAATCTTCACAAGTCCACAGATCATTGAAGAAAAACCTCTCATATGTATCTGTAGCAGAATTCACATCACTTCTGACCCCATGTCTGACCTGCTGTGTAGCCTGGAGAAACCCCTTTTTCTTTCTGGACATCATTGTTCATCTAAGTAACATGAAAAATTTCAACTGATTTTTCCTTAAAGTTTTCTTCTACTAATACTCTGTGAAAAAAACATGAACTAAATCAGGCAGAACTAGTGTCCATAAAGGAGCCAGTTTTGGTGACTTACACCATAACTGTTTCCTACTTTGGCCTAGGAAAGAGTAAATGGTGGTATTAATAATCATTTTTATCATCATAGTACAAAGGAAACATTTATTGTGGCCTGCAGTGTGTGTCTGCTAAAATGGGGAAGATTTATACTTGGGTAATGGTATACTTATAATTGGTTGCACTTATACAACTCATAAAAATGTATAAAGCACTTATATGCCCATTAGTGATATTTCATTCTCATAGCAATTTGTTGGGGATGATACATGTCTTCCCCATTTTACAGATAAGCAAACTAACTTTGAAGTGATTACATAGTATGCTCAAAGTCACACAGCTAATAAGTAAAGTAGCAAACACCAACACCCAGATCTCTCTGCATCATAGTCTCTTTGCTATACGATAAATGCCTTTTAAAATAACTGACATAAAATAATGATCATATTTGGCAATTTGTAAAGAGTGTTATCATCTATTAACTAAATTTATTGAGTAGGATGCCATCTCTACACTGAAAAAGTCTTAGAGTCCAGATGAGGAAATCAAACATAAACATACAGGTGAAAAGTTTCAAATTAGTGATACGAGCAGTGATAGTAGAGGGGAAAGAAAGAGGCCTGGAAGGACACAAGGGAAGTTTTTTGTTTTTTGTTTTTGTTTTTGTTTTTGTTTTTGAGGTGGGACTGTCATTGGACATTGAAGAAGATTTGCATGGGATGACAGAAAGTGGGTAGGTCTTCCAAACTAGAATAACAATGTGAGGTATGGAGAAAGAGAATGCCAAATGCATGTTTAAGAAATGAGTAAACAGGTTTTGTTGGGGCCAGATAATTCGGCAGAAAACATTCAATTGTTTGTAAGAGTCTAATTGGTAGCAGGCTGGAAATACCAGGCTATTTATCTCCCATGATAGCATTCAAATGCCCTGTAAAAAAGTCCTATGTGGACCAGAGAAAGGTCCTGCAAATTTTTAAATGTCACATGTCCTATAATGGGTCCACGGAAGAGGCAAAGTTGGAACTTGGCATCCTATCGTTTTAGTCAGTGCATTTTCCAACAAAATTCAAGGTCCATAGTCTTGCCTACTTCAGGGACAGTAATATGCAAGAATTCATATTAAATATCAGGATGTATAAGGAGATTTTTTTCGCTACCAAGGCTCTTCAAAGCACCTCATCAGTAATCTTAACCTTTCCTTCTTTAAAAGGATTGTAAGGGTATGGGTCAGCATCACCTCTCCAGTTTTTTCTCAGGATAATATACAATCAAGACACTGGGTTCCTTGCTGCCTGACTACCTTGAACACTCCTCAGATTTAGCAGAGTAGGGAATACCCTAGGAAATGAGACACAGACTTGGGGAAATGGGCAGAATTGATGTCAACTCTAATAAGACATCAAATGGGAACATTTTCTCCTTTTTATTCTAAGGCTGCATTTTACCTTGATGGCTTTTTAAATAAATGTCAATTTGAAAAATGGAAAAAGCTTCATTGTCTGTGGCTGAATCACTCTTTAAGTTTCAGGAATCATCTTTGCTCATTGCCTCACTTGCTTTCTGTTTCAGCTCCCTGGGTATGCTCTCTCTCTTTTCATTCCTTTTCCTCTGTTAGTCTCTCAATTCCCAGAAGCTCATTTAATGATGCTGCCATTGTTAGCAAATCACAGTCATTAACAAATCATTAAAATTTGGGGTGCAACACTATCAGAAATTTTATCTTAACTATAGAGGGTATGTGTGTGTCTACCCATTTACTGAAGAATATTTTTCCTAAACCACTGATGAAAGTTTTAGAATGAGAAAATTAAAATGGCCTCATAGAACCTGTCCTTAACTTGGAGAGAAATCAAAGAACCAAGCTGTTCTTCTGATACGGATGAAAGGGTCCATCTCAGAAATATCTGAGCCCACGCAAACTTTCCAAGGAACATGAGTTCAAGGCCCTATCCCTGGGGGATGTCTTCTGCAGTGGCAGCTGGATTGCTACAAGGAAAATACAAAATTCTTGTTTTTATCTAATCCCATGTACATCTAATCTCATCCTTCATGAAACACATCTCGTAATCAAATTCTGTGTAGAGAGGGTGAAAAAGCACCTCAGGCATAATTTATGTTTTATTTTTAGCTCAATTAACCCCCAGAACCATTAACTGGCTCGTAGCTTCAGGGCTTACCTAGAGGAAACCTCAAAGGCTTTTGGGCCTCCTCAGTCTGACAGCCCTATCTCTCGTCAACGCTAAAGTAGTTTAGAGCTTGAAATTTAAAAGTCAAACCCCAAAGGCCTCATTTCCATGTTATTAAAACATAGGCATGAGCAAAGCTTAATTTCATTGTGATAAGATCTGATTTATTTGAAGCTTAGAGCCACAGAAGACCTACTTAATTAAAACTACGTATTGTAAGTCAAGTCCAACCTTTTCATGTTGCATGGTAGTTTTAAAAAAGAAATAATTTTTAGTTACAATGTTGTCTTCACTTCTCCTTTGAACATTCCTTTGGTTATATTTTGTAAACTTGAGAAAGTTATATTCTCTTTTTAGGTATTATTCTTCCTTTATATAAAGAAGAGTAGATTAAATCAACAGTTCTCAAATTTTGTGACACATTAAAATTACTGAAGGAGTTAGTTAAA
Organism: Cebus imitator; assembly: GCF_001604975.1. NCBI lineage: Eukaryota > Metazoa > Chordata > Mammalia > Primates > Cebidae > Cebus > Cebus imitator. Next base: position 290,627 of record NW_016108137.1, read on the forward strand.
AATACACATGTCTAGTCATCAGCCATGTTGATTCTGATATAGCACACTGGGGTATAGCTCTGAAAGCTGATTTTTAAATAAACTTCCCAGACAATTCTGTTGGTTACCACCAAACTCAATGTTCTCTAAATGGCTGCCCACACTTAAAAAATAAAAAAACATCTAATGTCTCCTGAAGAACTGTTGACATGTTACTGGGCCATTCAGTTTCCTAAGAGCCTCTGAGTCATTAATCAATGCATTGAAATTGGACAGAGGCCTAAAAATCCTGGTTGATAATAAGAATAATGCCTAAAATAGAAAGAAGATACACACACACACACACACACACATACACATACACACAACAGTAATGAAATGCAGAGCTGGATTTTCTGGAAAAAATCAGGATAGATATCTTCCTAGGAAAAGGGTTTTTCTCCAATAGGGCCTTCTATTTTGAACAATATTCATAATCTCACTGACTTAGAAGTAGGACAATATGTGACATTTTTCATCTATGTAAAAAAATAAAAATAAAAATACGCTGGAAGTTTTCTGATAGGACAGAGGTAATGCTTAAATTCAAGTATTTCAACAACATCAAATATTCTCACTTCTAAGTGGTAGCTAATATTGGATACTCACGGAGATAAAGGTGGCAACAATGACACTGAGGACTACTAGAGGGTTAGGAAGGAAGGGAGAAAGGGTTGAAAACCTACTTATGGAGTACTATACTGACTACCTGGGTGACAAGGTAATCTGTACTCTAAACCTCAGCATCATACAATATACTTATGTAACAAACCTGCATATGTAACCCCTGATTCTGTTCTCACTCATGGGTGGGTGTTGAACAATGAGAACACATGGACACAGGGAGGGGAGCACTACACACTGGGGTCAGTTGGGGGGAAATAGGGGAGGGACAGTGGGGGGGGGGGAGCTGGGGAGAGATAGCAAGGGGAGAAATGCCAGATATAGGTGATGGGGAGGAAGGCAGCAAATCACACTGCCATGTGTGTACCTATGCAACAATCTTGCATGTTCTTCACATGTACCCCAAAACCTAAAAAGCAATAAAATAAATGGGGGTAAAAAAAAAAAACTTGAAACTATAAAAATAAATTATTTTGAGTGGTCCAGTTAGAGCTTCTAAGTAATAAAAGATCTGCATGAGACTCCTTTATTCCCTCTTAGAACCACACACTCAGGGGCTTTCTGATAGTATCCCACTACTCAAAAATCCCTTGAGAATTCTTAGAATCAAGTCTGGTACATAGATTGTGTCCATAAGGAATAATAGATCCCAACTTTCTCTTGTAATGCTGTTCTTGCTCAGCATGTTCTAGCCAACACAGTTCCTCTTTATGGTAACCCTTGTTTCGTCTCAGCCTACGGATTAGAATGACTTAATTGCACACACCTGAAAAGGGGAGGCAGGATTTACTCCCTGGATAAAGTTTCTACTCCAAAAAGCTTCTCCCTGAGGTGAAAAAACATCAAACCACACATCCAGAATCTCAACTTTTACATTGCTGCCTAAGGGACTGACTTCTTTATTGCCTTTACTGGAGTGCAGATGGGACCCAACATATACTAGATACCCGGGGGATACAGAAAACAAAAACAGTAACTTGAATTAGCACATGAGTAGTTGTCAGGGATTATCCCCCTGGTTCATCACAGAATGAGTGAGTGAAAAACCCACTTCAAGCTTCTCCGTGGGGAGAGAAAGAATTGGACCATGTGTTAAAAGTTTTAACTTTTCCAGGAGTTACCTCAGGAGCTGGCTTCTGACTCATCTGTCTCTGAGTGCTGACAGGATATAGCATATTTTAGAAGGCTTAAGACACTACTAGCACAACAGTTTGAACTACCATAAAGGTTTAAGACCTCCACAAAATCTCTGGACAGGTTGACTGGTGAAAATTTTCTCCTATACAAGCCTAATCCATGAAGACTGGAAAATGTGGTTGTTTTTACTGACACATAGACATTAATACACTCAAGTAAAATGAAGAAATATGAAACACAACCCTCAAAAGCGAACAAGATAAAACTCTAAAAACTGACTCTAATAAAACAGAGATAGATGAATTACCTGACAGAGAATTCAAAGTAACAATCAAAGGCTCAAGGATCTCAAGAGAATAATGCATGAACAAAGTCAGAACTTCAACAAAGACATGGGAACAATTTTAATGAACTAAATGGAGATCTTAGAGGTAAAAATTATAATAAATAAATTAGAAAACTCAGAAGAAGTGTTCATCAGAAAACTAGATTAAGTACAATGAAAAATTCAGCAAACTTGAAGAGAGGTCATTTAAAATTGTCCAGTCAGAGGAGCTCAGAGGAACAAAAAGAAGAAAAAGAAACCATGAAATAAACGTAAAAAACTTGTAGGACACTATCAAGTGGAAGAATATAGGCATTAAGGATTTCTCAGAAGTATGAGAGAGAGAGAGACAGAGAGAGAGAGAGAGAGAAGGAGAATGCATCAGAAAGCTTATTAAAGAATAATGGCTGAAAACTTCTCAAATTTGCAGGGAAAAAAATGAACCTCCAGATCCAGGAAGCTCAAAAGGCCTACAATAAGATGAACCAAAATAAATTCTTATGAAGACATAATTAAATTGTCAAAAGTAAAAAGAGATACTTTTGAAAGCAGAAAGATAAAAGTGACTTGTCACATGCAAGGGAACTGTACAAGACCACCAGTGGACTTTTCAGCAAAAGCATTGCAGGCCAGAGTTGAGTGGAATCACATATTCAAAATGCTAAAAGAAAGAAAAGAAAAAGCCCTGTCAACCAACAATACTATACCAAGCAATGCTGTTTTTCAGAAATGAAGACAACATAAAGAATTTCTCAAACAAATGGAAACCAAAGAGATTAATTTTCATGAGCCCTAACTTGCAATAAGTGTGAAAGGGAGTTCTTCAACTTGAAATAAAAATGCTCTATCCACAACATGATAGCATGAGAAAGCATAAAGCCCACTGGTAAAGATAAACATATAGAAAAAATACAGAAACTACATTACAATAATGATGGTTGGTAAGCCATTTTAATTCTGATAAAAATGTTTAAAGTCAAAAATATGTTAATGGAAAAACAAAATAAACAGATGCAAATTATGACATCAATAATATACAGAGTTTCATACATGATCGAAGTTAACTTGTTATCAGTTCAAAATATATTATTATGGAAACCACAAAGCAATACTTAAAGATGTTATATAAAGGTAAAATGAAGGGAATCAAAACATGTCAGAAAAAAAAACAAACAAGATAATATCACAAAGACTGCAAGAGAGGAAAAGAGGAACAAAAGGAATAAGAGACAAACAGAATGAACAAAATGGCAATAGTTAATTATTTCCTCTAAAAAATTACTTTAAATGTAAATTTATTAAATTATCTATGCAAAAGACAAAGTGACTGAATAGATTTTAAAAGCATTATTCTACTGTATATTGTCTGTAAGAAATTCACTAGATTTAAGGACACACACAGTCTGGAAGTGAAAATATAGGAAAAGGTATTTCATGTAAATGATAGCCAAAATAGAAAATGGGTGGCTATATTTGCATGAGAAAATATAGGCTTAGAGTAAAAAACTGTCACAAATGACAAAGAACATTATATAATTTAAAGGGTCAATTTACAAGGAATATATAGTAATTGTAAATGTATGTTAAAATAATATAGAAACATGTAAACATAGGAAACAAACATTGACAGAATTGAAGGGAAAACGGATAAAAATAATATAACAGTAGGAGACTTCAATAGATCCCCTTCCTATAATGTATTAAGCAACCAGTATACAACTAACAAAGAAAATTGACTTCAACAATATTACAGGCCAGCGGCTCTGACAGGCATACACAGAACATTCCACCCTAAACAACAGAATATATATCCTTCTCAAGCACACGTGAAAAATTCTTTAAGACAAATTACATGTTAAATTACAAAACCAGTCTTAAAAATAGATGAAAATTGAAATCATACCAGATATCTCTTCTGACACTAATGTTATAAAAATAGAAAACAAAAGCAGAAAAAGTTGTATTGCTATTTTATTCTCTTGTGGCAATTGTGAATGGGAGTACACTCATGATTTGGTTCTCTGTGTGTCTACTATTGGTGCATAGGAATGCTTGTGATTTTTGCACACTGATTTTGTATCTTGAAAATTTGCTGAAGTTGCTTATCAGTTTTAAAAGATTTTGGGCTAAGACAATGGGGCTTTCTAAATATACCATCCTGTCATCTGCAAACAGAGACAATTTGACTTTTTCTATTTCTATTTGAATACCCCTTCTTTCTTTGTCTTACCTGATTGTCCTGGCCAAAACTTCCAATACTATATTGAATAGGAGTGGTGAGAGAGGATATCCTTGTCTTCTGCTGGTTTTCAAAGGGAATGCTTCTAGCTTTTGCCCATTCAGTATGATACTGGCTGTGGGTTTGTCATAAATAGCTGTTATTATTTTGAGATATGTTTCATCAATAGCTAGTTTATTGTGAGTTTTTAGCATGAAGGAGTGTTGCATTTTATCAAAGGCCTCTTCTGCATCTATCGAACTAATCATGTGTTTTTTGTCATTGGTTCTTCTTATGTGATGGATTATTTTTATTGATTTGTGTATGTTGAACCAACCTTGCAACCCAGGGAGGAAGCCAACTTGGTCATGGCATCTAAGCTTTTCCATGTGCGGCTGGAATCAGTTTGCCTATATTTTATTGAAAATTTGTACATCAATGTTCATCAGGGATATTGACCTGAAATTTTCTTTTTTTTTGTCTTCCATGATTTTGTATCAGGAAGATGCTGGCCTCATAAAATGAGTTTTTTTCTATTGCTTGGAATAATTTCAGAAGGATTGGTATAGCTCCTGTTTGTACCTCTGGGAAAATCTGGCTCTGAATGCATCTGGTCGAGGTGTTTACAATATTCTTTGATGATAGTTTGTATTTCTGTAGGATCAGCAGTAACATCCTCTTTATGATTTTTTATTGTATCTGTTTGATACTTCTTTGGTTTTCTCTTTGTTAGTATGGTTATCAGTCTATCTATTTTGTTAATAATTTTTTAAAAACCAGCTCCTGGATTCATTGATTTTTGAAGGGGTTTCTTATGTCTTTATCTCCTTCCGTTCTGCTCTGATCTTAGTTACTCTTTGTCTTCTGCTAGCTTGTGAATTTGTTTGCTCATTCGTTTCCACTTATTTTAATTGCGATGTTAGGAGTTTGATTTTAGATCTTTCCTGCTTTCTCCTGTCAGCATCAACTTACAAGAAATGTGAAGGAAGTCTTCAAGGAGAGTTACAAACTGCTGCTCAAAGAAATAAGAGAGAACACAAACAAATGAAGAAACATTCTATGCTCATGGATCGAAAGAATCAATATCATGAAGATGGCCATCCTGCAAAAAGTAATTTATAGATTCAATGCTAATCCCATCAAGCTACCATTGACTTTCATCAGATAATTACAAAAAAAATACTTTAAATTTCATACGGAACCAAAAAAGAGCCCATATAATCAATACAATACTAAGCAAAAAGAACAAAGGTGGAGACATCACGCTACCTGACTTCAAACTATACTACAAGGCTACAGTAACAAAATGAGGATGGTACTGGTACCAAAACAGATATATAGACCAATAGAACAGAACAGAGGCCTTAAAAATAACACCACACATCTACAAACATCTCATCTTTGAGAAAACTGACAAAACCAAGCAATGGGGAAAGGATTTCCTATTTAATAATTGTATTGGGAAAACGGACTAGCCATATGCAGAAAACTAAAACTGGACCCCTTTTTTTAACCTTATACAAAAATTATCACAAGATAAATTAAAGACTTAAATGTAAGACCTAAAACCACAGAAACCTAGAAGAAAACCTAGGCATTGCCATTTAGGACATAGGCATGGGCAAAGACCCAATGACTAAAACACCAAAAGCAATGTCAACAAAAGCAAAAATTGACAAATGGGATCTAATTAAACTGAAGCCCTTCTGCACAGAAAAACAAACAAACAAACAAACAAAAAACAACTATTATCAGCATGCACAAGCAATCTACAGGATGGGTTAAAAAATTTGCAATCTATCCATCTGACAAAGGGCTAATATCCAGAATCTACAAGGAACTTAAACAATTTTACAAGAAAAAAACAACCCCATCAAAAAGTGAGTGAAGGGTATGAACAGACACTTCTCAAAAGAAGACATTTATTTGGCCAACAAACATATTTTTAAAAGCTCACTATCACTGGTCATTACAGAAATGCAAATCAAAACCACAATGAGATATCATCTCATGCCAGTTCGAATGGTGATCATTAAAAAGTCAGGAAAAACAATAGATGCTGGAGAGGGTGTGGAGAAATAGGAATGCTTTTACACTGTTTATGGGAGTGTAAATTAGTTAAATCATTATAGAAGACAATGTGGCAATAACTCAAGGTTCTAAAACCAGAAATACCATTTGACCCTGCAACCCCATTACTGGGTATATACCCAAAGGTTTAGAAATCATTCTACTATAAAGAAACATGCACACATATATTTATTGTGGCACTGCTCACAATAGCAAAGACTTGCAACCAACCCAAATGCCCATCAACGATAGGCTGGATAAAGAAAATATGACACATATATACCAAGAAATACTATGCAGCCATAAAAAATGATAAGTTTATGTCATTTGCAGGGACATGGATGAAGCTGGAAAACATTATTCTCAGTAAACTAACAGAGGAACGGAAAACCAAACACCACATGTTCTCACTCATAAAAGGGAGTTGAACAATGAGAGTACATGGATACAGAGAGGGGAACATCACACACCAAGATGTGTCGGGGTATGAGGGGCTAGGAGAGGGGTAGCATTAGGATAAATACCTAATATAGATGCCATTTTTGGCACGTGTATACCTATGTAGCAAACCTACATGTTCTGCACATATATCCCAGAACTTAAAGTATAATTTTAAAAAATAAAAAGAGAAGAATAAAAGCTGAAGAAAACTGAAAAAAATAAAAAATGTGGAAATTAAACAACATACTATGAGATAACCAATGTATCTAAAAATGAATCAAAGAAAACATTTAAAATATCTTGAGAAAAACAAAACACAACATATATGAAAACTTAGAAGATGCAGTAAAAGTAGTACTAAGAAGTTTAGAGTAATAAAAGCCTACATCAAAAAATTAAAAATATGTGAAATAAACAACATAACTTTTGCCTCAAGGAACTTGAAAAATAAAATAAAATAATTCTATATATAGAAAAAGAAAATTAAAAATAAAAATTAAGGCAGTGATACATAAAATAGAGACTAGAAATAATAGAAAAAATAAACAAAATCTGACCTGGGCTTTTGAAAAGATAAAGAGAATTATTGGAACAATAGTTAAACATTGAAGAAAAGAGAAAACGCTCAAATGAAATCAGAAATTAAAAATGTGACATGAGGGAAGCATTCCAGAAAGGCACCACACAAAAAGGAAACTTCGTGTTAATATTCCTGATTAACACAAATGCAAAAATCATTAATAGATTACTTAAAAAGTGAATTCAATAGCACATTAAAAGCATCATATTCTATGAACAAGTGGGATATATCCCTGTGATGCAAGAATGTTTAACACACGAAAATCAATCTATGTGATACACCGCATTCATAGAATGAAAGGTAAAAACCACATAATTATGTCAATAGATGCAGAAAAATCACTTTAAAAAATCAACATTCATTTATGATGAAATCATTCTAAAAAATACGTATAGAAAAAGCTTACCTCAACAAAATAAAATCCATGTACAAAAAGCCTACAAGTAATATCATAATCAATGGAAAAAAAACTGAAATTTTTTTCTCTAAGATCAAGTACAAGGCAAGGATGCTGACTCTTGCCATTTGTATTCAACATGGGACTGGAATTTCTTTCCAGATCAATTAGCCAAAGGAAAAGAAAAGAAAAGTAATGAAAGTCATCCAAATTTGAAAGGAAAAGTAAAATTATCTGTTTGCAGATGATATAACTATATATTTACAAAACCTTAAAATCGCAACAAAATAACTGTTAGAACAAGTGTATTCAGTAAAGTTGCAGAATGCAAAATCAACATAGTCAATTAGTGGAGTTTCTATACATTAGCAGCAAAATATACCAAAATGAAATTAAGAAAGACATCCCATTTATAATCTAAAGAGTGAAATACTGAGAAATAAATTTATCCAAAAAAGTAAAAACAAAAAACTATAGACATTTTAAAAGTTCTATAAGAGAAATTAAAGAAGACAGAGATAAATGGAAAGACAGTCTGTATTTGTGAATTAGAGGTATTAATATCATTAAAATGTACATTCAACCTAAAGTGATCTACAGATTTAGTAAAATCACTATGAAAATTCCAATGTCATTTTGTGCATAAGTAGTAAAACAACTCCAAAATTCTTATAGAACCACAAAAGACCTCAAGTAGCCACAGCAATTGTGAGAAAGCTAGAGGCATCACACTTAAACTACATTAATGAGCTACAGCAATCAAAAAAGTATGATCCTGGCATAAAAACAGTTATACCAATGGAACATAATTGAAATCCCAGAAAAAAATACACACATATACAGTCAATTGCTGACAAGGGTGATGAGAATACACAATAAGGAAAGGATATTCCCTTCAATAAATGGTGTAGGGAAAACTGAATATTCACACAGAAGAGAATGAAATTGGAGTTTCATATTACGCTATATATAAAAATTAACTTGGCAAGGATTAAGGTTTTAAATATAAGACTTGAAATTATAGAACTCCTAGAAGACAACAGAAAAAAGCCTCTGACGGTTGTCTTTGCAGTGATTTTTCTGGATATGACATCAAAAGCAGAAGCAACAAAAGCAGAAACAAATAAGTAGTACTATAGCAAACTAAAATGCTCCTTCACAGCAAAGGAAATATTTAACACAGTGAAGAGACAACCTACAGAAAGGGAGAAAATATTTACAAACTATATATCCAAAAAGTGGCTAATATTCAAATTATTTAAGGAACACATATAAGTCCATAACGAATATTCCTTAATAAACCAATTAAAAATCAACACAGGATTTGATAGAAAATCTTCCAAAGAAGATATTTACTTAAATAGTGAACAGTTATATGGAAAGGTGTTTAACATCACTAATCATCAAAGATATGCAAATCAAAATCACAATGAGCTATCACACCTATTGCAATGGCTACTAAAAGGACAAGAGATAACAAGTGTTGGTGTGAGTGTGGAGAAAAAAAAACACTTGTACACTCTTGGTGGGAATATAAATATGTACAGAAACTGTAGAAAATCATATGATAGCTTTTCAAAAAATTACAAATAAAAATACCATATGATCCAGCAACCTTTGGGTATATATATACCCAAAGGAATTGAAATAAAGATCTTGAAAAGGTATCTGCACTCTCATGTTCATTGCTTCATTATTCACAGTAGCCAAGATATGAAATCAACCTACATGTCTATCACTGGTTAAATGCATAAAGAAAATGTAGTGTAAAAACACAATGGAATACTCTTCAGCCATCAAAAATAAGAAAATCCTGTCATTTGCAACAACATGGATGAACCTGGAGGACATTATGTTGTGTGAAATAGGCCAACCACAGGTAGATAAATGCCACATGATCTCACTTATTTGTAGAATATTTAAAAAGTTGAATTTATAAAAGCAGAGAGAACAGTGGCTACTAGGAGCTGGGGTGGGGGGGTTTGGGGATATACTGGTCAAAAGATTCAAACATCACTTACACAGTAGAGGTAAGTTCAAGAGATCTATTGTACAACATTGTGACTATAGTTAATACTAATGTATTATATACTTGAAAATTGCTTATAGAGTAGATTTTGAGTTTTCTCAACACTCAAAAATAATCATGTGAAAGATTATATATACAACAATTAGCTCACTTTAGCCATTTCACAATGTATAAATATGTCAAAACATCATGTTGTATTATAAATACATATTATTTTCTTTGTCAATTAAAATAAAAATTAAATAGGGATAACATATTATCCAGCAATCTTGCTTCAGGGTATTTATCCAAAAGAATTGAATCAGAATCTTAAAGAGATATTAACACTCCTATGTTTGTTGAATCACTATTCCCAATAGCCAAGATATGGAAACAACCTAAATGACTATCAAGAGATGAATGGATAAATAAAATATGTTATATATACAATGGAATATTATTAAGGCTTAAAAAGAAAGAAAATCTGACACATATTATCATATGGATGAACCTTGAAGACATTATGCGAGTCACATAAAGACAAGCACTGCATGATTCCACTTACATGAGGTATCTAAAACATTTAAAATACTCAAACTTATAGAAGCAGAGAGTAGAATGGCCGTTATCAAGAACTAGGGAGGGGAAAATGGAGAGTTGTTATTTAATGGATAAGTTCTAGATACCTGCTTTAAACATTGTGCCTATAATTAACAATACTGTACTCTACACTAAACATTTGTTAAGAGGGTGACTCTCATGTTAAGTTTGGTTACCACAGTAAAACAAATGTTTTAAAAAGAAGTTCAATTTTGTTCCACAACCATGGAATTTGCTAGATGTAATAAAATTCTCTTTTATTTTTAAAAGTCAGCAAAAATTATACCACAGTCACTACTAAGCCAGATGATTTAGAGTGGCTGTAAAAACTACTTAAGTTAATTCATCATTTATTTGGCAGCAATGCAAAAATTATGTACACCAAATCTAGAGTCATTTTGTCTAGATTCATACTACAGATCTACCATACAAGACAAGTTACTTAATCTGTAAGTGGCACAGTTTTCTCATCTATATATAGGATAATAATAGATAATAGGATTTATATGTAGATAACATTGATGCCTGGCACATAGCAAGCAGGCCATAAATGTTAGCTACTATTATTAGTGGTCATGCTCCTGAATATATTTGGAAGGCAAAGCTCTTAACCATTCCAATAAAATCCACAATCTTTCTCTGGCACCCACTTGGAATAATGCCTCTCCTGCTTACTCACAGCCAGTTGTAACTCCACTCTAGACCCCACCAAAAGACCTCCTCCCCTCAACATTTCTCCTGATAGTATCGGTTGTAGCAAATAGTATAACACAAACTTAAATCTGGGTGGCACATGTGTAAGAAGAGCCTCTGGCATGGCAGGTAAAATCCACTGACATATAAATGTAAACCAATTCATGCCTATTAGAGTGTGTGTTCTGAGCTTCCAACTACAACTCAAGAAAGGAATTTAAAAATCACTACATAACACTCCTTGAAGAGATTGACTCAGTGAGGCAATCTGAACACAAAATAAATAATAAAAATCATTTATTTTTTCCACATACAAGGCTGTATGCCTTTGTGTCAAAATTAAACATGAAACTAGCTTCTGTGTTTAAAAGCAAACAAAAACAAACAAACAAACAAACAAACAAAAAACACACGCAGTTGGAGAAGATGTCCATAAAGGAAATTAAAATGATCATAGTGATGGAAAGAATTTTGAAAATAATCTAAAAAATCAGGAACTGGAAGAAACTGTTAGAAAAATTTCTTACGTTCTAAGAGCAATTAATAAGGTAAACAACCTAATAAATGTTAACATTTACTGAGCACTTATATATCAGGTATTTTGTCTACATTACCTCCTTTTTATTTTCCTCATGGCAATCTTATGAGTTATGAGTCATTCTTATCCTCAATGTACCAATGAGGAAACTGAGATTTAGAATGGCAAAAGAACCTTGTTAAAAAGAAAAATCAGAAATCACATGATTTCAAACTTAACAGTTTGGCTCCAGAGCCTATAATTATAAGCAATGTGTTATACTTCATCCCATATTACTCGGGAAGAAGACAGGGCAATTTATTAACTTTAGAGTTGGCTAAGGTAAATAAGAGTGTTAACAATTTACATATGATCGCTTAAAAAGACAACAATAAAGTACACAATTTACAAACCAGTAGAAGCAAGAGAAAAATTGGAGTAAAATATGCTATAAATCCAAAAGAAAGCAGGAAATGAGTAAAAAAAGTAATATTTAAAAAAAGGAGAGTAGAGGAAGCACAAAATTAGATGGTAGAAATAAATCCAAAAAATATCAGTAAACATGAAAATCAAATGGACTAAACTCATAAGTTGGACAGATTATCTAAACGAGATTTTTAAATGATATTCATAAAACTTACAACTTACCTATAAGACACAGAAAGCTGAACTATAAAAAAGTTGAAAATAGATATGCCAGACAAATTTCAAGCAAATACAATGAGAGATAAACCGAATGGGAGAGGGTAACATATCTTTCTTAAAAACTGACAGTTTACGTATTCAAATATTAGTAAGATTATAAGGGAGATGAATATCACAAATAATAAATTTGATATGAGGCATATGGTGGCTCTCTTACTAATTACATATGGAACATTTACAGAATTGACTACATGTTAGGTGCTAAAGCAAGGATCAAAAACTTTCAAAGAATATGCATCACATATGATATAGTCCCTGAGTACAATACAATTTACAAATGAATAGTAAACACGCAAAAATATTAATGGTATGTTTAGCAGTTCAAGTGCACATTTTATATTTCACTGTTCAGAGCAGAAATTATAATGGAAATAGGAAGATAATTCAAATTCAATTTTAGTAAACATAGATACCAAAACTTGTGAAATAGAAAAAAATATTCAGGAAAGTGTACAGCCATAAATTTTTATATTACAAAAGAAGAAAGCCTAAGTACTGAGTTAATTATCTAACTTAAAGAAAAATTAGAAGAACAGCAAAATAATCCTATGTAATGTGGAAGAGAAACAATTACATATTTATATATATAATTATAACAATTATAACAAATATAAATACAAATATAACAATTATAAACTATGATAACAATTATAAATACAAAATAAAAATGTTGAATAGAAAAAATCTAATAGATCAACAGAAATAAACAGTAAGCCTTTAATGACAAATATCTGGCAGGTTTATCAAGAAAGAAAAAAACAAAAACAAATAACAAAATAAACAATACTAAGAAATGAAAAGTGTTCATAGCTACACATGATGTGAAGATTTTTAAAATAAAAGAATACCACAAACAACTTCAAAGATGTGTTACCCTCTCTCAGTTTATCTCTCATTACATTTGCTTGAAATTTGTCTGGCATGTCTATCATATCTGTCAAAATTGCCAATTTACTAGGAAATTATAACCTGCAATAAAACTCAAGAAGAAATGAAGCCATATTGAACCTATAATCATTAAAATATTTGAACCAATTGTTAAAAAATTCAACCAAATAAGCAACAAAGAATGGTAATTTTAAAAATATCAGGAGTTAATTGTTTAAGGGTCTTTCTATCAAGCATTCAAGAGATGAATAATTCCAATTTTAATCAAGTTTTTTCCAGAAAATAGGAAGAAAGGAACACTATCCAGCTCATTTTATGAAACTAACATAACCTTAATACTTAATACACAAGAGAAAGAGGTATTCATAATACAGGCAGGGAAGAAAAAAATCAGCTAAAACTGTAAAAATCATTAAAGGCCAAATGTGGGTTAGCTTATAAGTCTGTACATATCAGTCTAGAATAACTGTAGGCCAAGACACAAGATAAATTTTGAGTCTGTTTTACCTGTATCTCCACCAGGTGATCAGGAAGAAGGTTGAGGGAAGGTCAGGAGATCAAAGAAAGACTGCCTCAATGGTATGGGCATGCAGAACTTGTGTTCCTCAGAGAACAAGTACAGAACTTCACTTGCTTACTTAGATCCTTCAGTCCTGCAAGCCAAAAGCCTTAAACCACTAGGGGAGAGTTAATGGTGCTGTTCTCAGGAGAGAGGGAAAGATTCATTGCCACTTCAGGGGAACTAGAAGCAATACCCTTTCTGCCTTTTGGGGTGAGTAGGAAATACTTTTTCTCAAAGGACAAAGAAAATGATTTATTTCTGTTTGGAGGAGTTAGAGGAAGCTTTATACTACTAGAATAGAAGAAAACTGCCTTGGGCCCAGGATCCTACACTAATACAAAGCAAATGGCTACTACTATTGAGAGAGAAGCAAGAAACTCCCACTTAAGAAAAACCAGAGATACAAACCTTAGTTTAACTATCACAAAGTCAAAGGCAGAAATGATAACGACCCAGCCCATCCTCCCAGGTACATCAGCCTGACCTAGGCTAAGACTGCACCAGGATAAAAGAATGTTTTTCTGTCTTCAATGCAAGCCTACTAGCTAGTAATAAGCAATAGCATTCTACCACTAGGCAAGGGGCAAGAGCATGGAGAGAGACATCTCTGTGGCTTAGACATACAGGAATGACTAAAAGATGTGGGGTGAGCCAGAACTGAGAAAAACCTGTGGCACCCAGGCCCCTCTTTAAGAAAAAGAAAATAAGATCCCACTTCTGGAAATATTTGAAGACTATTTTCCCCTGAAAGCCTTGGCATCAACAACAAAATCCAGATCTGGCTCAAATCCCGAGTTAACTGATCCAAAACTTCACATTAAGCTAACAAAGGAACAGACATGTCCATTTTTAGACATTTAATATATTAAAAGATCTAGTGGAGAATACAGACTACATGTGCAAACAGATGGGGAATTTCAGCAGAGAGATGGGCACTGTAAGAGTCAAATGGGACTGTGGTCCAGGAAATGTAGCCTCTCCCACTGAATGCCAGTATAAATGCAGAAGAGAATGCATAGAGCAGCAATCTGAGGACATAATAATATAAATAGTAGCAGACATATTTGAGAAAAACACTGTAAGTAACACTGAATTAGTGGCAAATTTACTTATTTTTTAATCTGACATTTGCCAGACCTGGATTCAATGACAGTNGACAGGAAGAACTCCAAGAAAAATTATCCCTTACTATTCTGAGCAGGATGAAGAAAAAGACTGCTAAGGACTAGAGACAGTAGGGGAATGCCCAGGTCTTTTCTTTTAATCACTTTTTCTTCACCCTAGTCCCTTCTGAATGAAGCCACACAACAAGAAATGTCTGGGAAAGTGACTAGGACTCTAAGGGAGGGAAATTATTCTTTCCTGAACAGGACAGCTATGGTCCTAAGACCATTGGAAAAGACATCATAGCTCTCACTCTCTCCATCTCTCTCTCTCTCTTTCTTTTTCTCTCTTTCTCTCCATCCTCCTCCTTCTCTTCCTCATCCTACTCCCACTGTTGTCCAGCTCTGAATGTGAAACAGTCCCAGGAAGAATGTGAAGTGAGGTTAGGGCAAAAAGCTGGAAAGATTAATCACAGAGAAGAAGGAGATGAAGAGAGCAATCCCATAAATTTGTGTCTGAATTATTGAGCTCAGCTCCCAACATTAAATATATGTATTTATTCATAACAACTTATAGATACCTAAAGTACAGATTACATCATCACTAAGGTCCCATCAGGGGACCTTGATGATGGTTTAAAATACAATTTCAGAAAATTTGAAAATTGAACTGATTTTTGAACCATAACACACAGAAGGCGGCAGGAATTTGTGGCCTACACTTAACACGGTGAATTGCCTAGTAGAAAAATTACAAAAAAATTAACCTTCTCCTTAGAATTTAAACAAGAGTCATAGTCTCATGACATAGGATTCAAAATGTCCACGATACATTCTAAAATTACTTGTCATGCAAAAACAGAGAAAAATAAATAGGAAAATCTAAACTCATAAGGAAAAACAAGATAATCAACAAATTCCAACTCAGATGGCACAGATACTGAAATTATCAGAAGAAAAATATTTAAATCAATTAACACAATAATGCTCCAAGGAGTAAGTGTAAACACCCTCAGTAGAAATGTATAAAGGTGTAAAGTTTCAGTAAATAAACAAAAAATACAAAGAAAAACTCAATGGAAATTTAGCTAAACAACACAATAATCAAATTGAAAAAAAATACTGGATGGGATCAATTGAAGAATGAAGATGAGAGGAAAATCTGTTCACTTGAAGAAAGAGAAATCAATATAACCAAATCTAGTTATTGAAAAAGATTAATAAAATTGACAGAGCATTACTGATGAAAGAATAGACACATGTAAAATAGAAAATAGTAGAGTTCAGAAATAAACCATCATAAATAAGTCCAGTTGATTTTTAAAAAGTATATTTATTGTGGTAAAATATATATCTACCTGCCTGTTCCTCCAAAATTTAATTCAGTAGATGTAATGTGGGGACTGGACATTTTTGTTTTGAAAAGTCTTCTGATGAGCCCTCCACCCTCATCCCACATTGAGAACCATTGAGAGATGTCAAAGATGACTAAGGACTAACAACACTTAATAATAGTATGTTTGAGAAACTTGGATGAAAGATTGCTAATGTGGCAATTGGAAAAATAGGGATGTGTTCATTATGTTAGAGTATAAGGTTTACAGTTAGAGTATAAGGTATACATTCTCATTTGAGTGAGAATGAGGTTCATGAAAAATTAAACTAGAAACATGAGTTGGTATAATATTTTGAACAACCTTGCATGCGATGGCATGGGATTTTGTATTCTTTAATCAGCCAGGAACCATTGGTTATCTTGCAGTAGGAATGTGACAAATTGCATTTATTTTAATTAATTTAATAAATATTTACTCAGTCCCTATTCTAGGTATGGCAGTGTGTGCTAGACACAGGACTACAATACAATACTAAGCAACATAAACAGTATAAAAATAGTTTGGAAAAGAGAAATAGCAGAATCTGGAAATCCTATTAAGAGATCATTGAAGTAGTCCTAGAAAGTAATATTGAGTAGAAAAAGAGGCAGTGGTAAAGACCTGAATTAAAGCAGTGAAAATGGAGCTAGGGAAGGAGACAATGGGCTACAATAGAAAAAGAGTTAGAAGTCAAATTCAGAGGACCTGATGAACTATTGAACATGAGGAAGGAGAGAAAGGGAGGAGTAAAGAGGATGAAATAGTTTTACTTAAACATCCTGGAGAGATAATTAGGGGGGTAGAGAGAAAGAGAGAGAGAGAGAGAGAGAGAGAGAGAGAGAGAGAGAGAGAGAGAGAGAGAAACACACACACAGAGAGAGAGAGAATCAATTATTTCCATTGTGAAACTCTCATACCAAATTAGCCTTCTTAATAATATAGGCATCTCAGGGTTAACATTCAGTTGTACTATACCTCTATGGTCAGGGTTTCTCAAAGGTGTTTTGACCTTTGAGCTCAGATAATTCTTCATTCTGTGTAAGGAGAGTGGTAGGGGGAGAAGCGTAGGCTGTACTGTGCATTGTAAAATGTTCAACTGCACCATTGACCTCTAGCCACTAAAGGCCAGTCATACTTCCTAGTCAGAGCAATCAAAATATCTGTAAGATGGAGTAAGAATAGAAGGCTTCATTGATTGTTTCCCACAAAAGGACATCAATTTAAAAAGTATTTGCATAGAATATAAACAACTTCATAAAAAAATAAAAATCAGGTGAGCACTTTATAATACCCAGTGTTAAATTCATATCCATAAAAGAGGTGCTGAAGAGGAAGATAAACATCTTGAATCACCCCACCACCACCCTTAACACCTTGGGCAGTGGCAGCAGCAGCAGAATACTGCACAGATCATCTTTGGGTGTCATGGGAGGGAGAGAGGCAACTGTGAGGCATTGACCTAAGAAATGTCTTGTTGGAGCAGAAAGGAAAACCACACCAAACTCAGCTGATGCCCATGGAAAGACTATTTAAGCCAACCCTAGCAAAAGGGGAATTGCTAATCCCAGTAGTCAGAACTTGAGTTCCTACAAACATCACCACCATGGGCTATGGTTCTCTGGGTCTCTAAGTAAACTTGAAAGTAAGTCTAGGCCCTAAGGAATGCAACTCTTCAGTAAGTCCTAGTGCTGAACCAGGTCAAGAGACAGTGATTTGGGGTGAGGAATGTGACCTATTGAGACACCAACTAGGACAGCTAAGAAAGTGCTGTTATTACACCTCCCCTAATCCAAGTCTGCACAGCTCAAGACTCAAAAATAGATGCCTTCCTTCCATTTGAGGAGAGGAGAAGGATGAGCAGGGAGAACTTTATCTTGTATCTAAAACACCAGATCATCCACAGCAGGAAGCAGCACTGGACAGAGCCATGAGGGCCCCATTCCATGCCCTAGCTCCCAAACAACATTTCTAAACAAACCACAGGTTAGAAGGGATCTCACCATCTTGAAGGGAAGAACCAGGCCTGGCAGAATGTATCACCTATTAACTTAAAAGCCCTTGGGCCCTGAAAAACCAGGAGCAACATCCAGTTAATACATCAAGGGCCTTGGGTGAACCACAAAGACTTTCTGGCTTCAGGTGAGAATCAGCATATCACCATCTGTGGTTGCTATGAGGTGAAACTCCTGCTTGAGAGAAGCAGAAAGAATAAAAAAGGGGACTTTCTCTTGCTCCTTAGGTAGCAGCTTTGCACAGGAGGATAGAATACCCCAACCAGGCACTTGGGGTCCCCAATTTCAAAACATGACTATTGGACAGAATTTCTGGGGCTGTCCTGGGCCACAGGGGAACCCAAGACACGGAGGGGTGAGTCCCAGGCCAGGCAGCATTCACGAGATGACTGAAGACTCCTTGGAAATTAGGTGATAGTCTACCATTATTCCCTGTGGCCTATGATGTCAGGGGCTATGAGGTGAGAATCTTTTGACTTTGGAAAGGGGAGGGAAGCGTGAGAAGGACTGCATCTTGTGGTTTGAGTGCCAAGTCAGCCACAATACAATAAAATACCAAGAAGACTTGTAAATTTTTGACCACATCCTGACTCTCAGATGGTAACTCTGGACCTACCTGGAGACTGGGGGAACCCACCACTCTGAAGGGAAGGACACGGAACTAGATAGCTTTGCAACCTATTGCTTATAGAGCCCTAAGGTCTTGAGCAATCATAAACAGTAGCCAGGGAGTGGTGACACTAAGCCTTGGATGAGACCCTAAGCTGTGCTGTCTTCAGTTCTGACCCAGTGCAGTCATAGTGATGGTGGCCACGGGGGATGATTGTGTCACTATACTTCCAGCTTTAGGTGCTAAGAACATAGAGAGAAAGATTACATTTGTTTGGCAGAAAGAAAGAGAAAAGAATAAGAGTCTCTCTCTGATAAACGAGAGAATTCTCCTGCATCTTGTCTAAGACAATTAAGGTGGTACCTCTATGAGTCTCCAGGAACTAATGTGTAATTAGGCTTGGGGTGCCCTCTAAAGCAGACACAGGTTAGATTACAACACTCAAGTCTTTTTAAATATCAAGAAAGCCATCCCAAAATGAACAGATACTAATAAACCCAGACAGTAAAGACTACAATATTTGTATAACTCTTTAATTCCCAGACATGAAAGGACATCTATATCAACAATTTCCAGGATATGTGCTAAATAAGGTACCAGGAAACAATTCTGGAGAAGCAGATGTATGTGACTTTTCAAAATAAATGTGTTGAGAAAACTCAAAGAAATTCAAGATAGAACACATAAGAAATTCACAATTATATCAGATGAATTTATAAAGAGATTGAAATAATTAAATAGCTAAGCTGAAATTCTGGAGCTGAAAAAAAAAATGCAACTGGTATACTGAAGAACGTGTTAGAGCCTTTTGATGTAGTTTGGTTGTGTCCCCATACAAATCTTGTTTTCATTTGTATCTCCCATAGTTTCCATGTGTTGTGAGAGGAAGCTGGTTGGAGACAAATCATGGGGGCAGTTCCCCCATACTGTTCCCATGGTAGTGAATAAGTCTCAAAAGGTCTAATAATTTTATAAGGGGTTTTTTTCTTTTTACTTGGCCCTCTCATACTGTCTTGTCTGCTGCCATATAAGATGTGCCTTTTGTCTTCCACCATGATTGTGAGGCCTCTCCAGCCATGTGGAACTGTGAGTCCATTAAACCTCTTTTTATTTATAAATTACTTAGTCTCAGGTATGTCTTTTTCAACACTGTGAAAACAGGCTAATACAGCAAATTGGTACCAGAAGTGGGGTGCTGCTGTAGAGATACCTGAAAATGTGGAAGTGACTGTAGAACTGGGTAGCAGGCAAAGGTTGGAACAGAAGAGGGATCAGAAGACAAAAAAATGTAGGAAACATTAGGGATTTGTTGAATGGCTTTGACCAAAATGCTGATAATGATATAGACAATGAAATGCAGACTGAGATTGTCTTAAATGGAGATGAGGAATTTGTTTGGAACTGGAGCAAAGGTGACTCTTGCTATGTTTTAGCATAGAGACTGGTGGCATTTTGCTCCTGTCCTAGAGATGTGTGGAACTTTGAACTTGAGGAAGTTGATTTAGAGTATCTAGAAGAAGAAACATCTAAGCAGCAAAGCATTCCAGATGTGACTTGGGTGCTGTTAAAAGCATTCAGTTCTAAAAGGAAAAAGAGCATAAAGGTTTGGAAAATTTGCAATCTGACTATGTGCTAGAAAAGAAAAACCCATTTTATAAGGATAAATTCAAGCAGGCTGCATATACTTGTATAACTAACAAGGAGCCAAATGTTAATTGCCAAAAAAATTGGGAAAATATTTCCAGGACATGTCAGAGACCTTTGTGGCAGCCCCTCCCATCATAGGTCCAAAGGCCTAGGAGGAAAAAATGGTTTTACAGGCTGGGCCGAGGGTCCCCCTTCTGTGTGCAAACTAGGAACTTGATGCCCTGCATCACAACCACTCCAGTCATGGCTAAAAGTGGCCAAGGTACAGCTCAGGTCATAGCTTCAGAGGATGCATGGCCCAAGCCTTGGCAGCTTCCATGTGGTATTGAGCCTGTGGGTGCACAGAAGTAAGAATTGAGGTTTGGAAACCTCTGCCTAGATTTCAAAAGGTATATGAAAATACCTGGATGTCCAGGCAGAAGTTTGCTGGAGGGTCAATGCTCTCATGGAGAACCTTGGCTAGAGCAATGCAGAAGGGAAATCAGCAGTTGGACCCCCCACACACACAGTCCCCACTGGGGCACTGCCTAGCAGAGCTTATGAAAAAGACCACTATCCTCTGACTCCAGAATCGTAGATCCACCAATAGCTTGCACCATGCACCTGGACAAACAGTAGACATGCAATACCAGCCTGTGAAAGAAGCTGAGAGGGAGGCTGTACCATGCAAAGCCACAGGGGTGGAGCTTCCCAAGACCATGGGGACCCAACATGTGCATCAGCATGACCTGGATGTGAGACCTAGAGTCAAAGGAGATCATTTTGGAACTTTAAGGCTCATAAGCAGAAGACACTAAGAGGATAAAACTTTTGTCTGATTAAACTTTTGACTGTGGACTTTTGAGTTAAGCTGAAATGAGTTAAGACATTGGGGATCTGTTAGGAAGGTATGATTGGTTTGAAGTGTAAGAACATGAGATTTGGGAGGGGCCAGGCTGGGATAGTTTGGCTGTGTTCCTACCCAAATTGCATCTTCAATTGTAGCACCCATAATTCTCACATATTGCAGGAGAAACCTGGTGGGAGACAATAGAATCATAGAGCGGTTTTCCCCACACTGTTCTCATGGTAGTAAATAAGTCTCATGAGATCTAATAATTTTGTAAGTGGCTTCCCCTTTCACTTGTGTCTCTCATTCTCTCTTGTCTGCTGTCATGTAAGATGTCCTCCTTGTGACTTCCACCATGATTATGAGGCCTTCCTAGCCATATGAAACTGTGAGTCCATGAAACCTTTTTCTTTACTAATTACCAAGTCTCATGTATGTCTTTATCAGCAGTGTGAAAACAAACTAATACAAACTTTAATAGCAGTATTACTCAGGCAGAAGTGTTAGTGAGCATGGAAACAGGCTATTTGAAAATACACAGCACGGGAGGGATCCAAGATGGCCGTTTAGGAACAGCTCAGGATCACAGCTCCCAGTGAAAGCACAGAGGGTGAGTGGACGCTGCATTTCCAGACAGATTTTTATTGCCCACAGACCAGGAGATTCCCAAGCGGAGGAGCCCCATGGGTTGCCAGCATGGCTGGTTTGGATGGCGTGGCTGTTTTGCCAGCACCCCATCGCAGTGGTTCTCCATACAAAATACACGGGTATGGGTGCCCTTTTAGCTGGCGGCTGGAGCTCCGGGAAGGCAGAGTAGCCCATTCATCTGATTAAAAAGGGGACTGAAACAGTGAGCCAGGCCAGGAGATTCCCAGGCAAAATAGCACCACGAATCTCAGCACTACTCTTTCAGCTAGTGCAGTGAGTTGCTGAATGAGAAATCACCCAGATACCAGCAACTTTTCAACAGGC
>NW_016108137.1:313177-314453 GCF_001604975.1 Cebus imitator
TCTGAGGCAGGGAGCCAGGTGGTCAGGCTCGGCTGGTCCCACCCCCCCACACACACACACACAAAAACAGCAATTGGAAATGCTCTGGATTGAGAGTTTCACAGAAAGCACAGCTGAAACCGGGACGTTCCAGCTCTGTGGGGGAGTGGCATTCACCATTACCAAGGCATTCTACCACTGAAGAAGTAGTTTGCCATTGCTGAGGCAGCCCACCATTGTGGAGGCAGCCTGCCATTACAGAAAGTCTGCCATTAAAGAGGTGAGCCGCCATTGTCTAGGCAGTTCTAACTACACCCATATAAACAAGACTGCAGGGAAGTTCACACGACAGCTAGGCAGAGCCCACAGCAGCTCAGCAAAGCCACTGCAGGCAGACAGTGACTAGGCTGCCTCCTCGTTGGGCAGGGCAGCCCTGAAAAAAGGCAGCAGCACAACAGAAACTCATAAATAAAGCCCTAAATCCCCTGTAAAGAGCACCTGGGGAAAAAAAGTGGGGGGTTTATGAGTTCTGCTGCAGCAGACTTAAAGGTACCTGCCAAGCAGCTCAGAATCAATGGAGCTCACAGCTCAAAATTTGAGCTCCTATAAAGGACAGACAGTCTCCTCAAGCAGCTCCCTGACCCCTGTATATCCAAAGAGTCACCTCATAAAGGAGAGCTCAGACTGACATCAGGCAGTTATCCTTCTGGGACAAAGATAGCAAAAGAAACTGGCAGCAACCTTTACTGTTCTGCAGCCACTGCAGGTAATCCTCAGGCAGGCAGGTCTTGGAGTGGACAACAGAAGTCCTACAGCAGAGAGGCCAGACTGTGGGAAGGAAAACTAAGAAACAGAAAGAAATAACTTCATCATCAACAAATTGGATGTCCACCCAAAGAATCAAACTGAAAGTCAACAACTACAAAGATAACAGGTGGATAAATACACAAAGAAGGGAAGAAACCAGTGCAAAACAGATGAAAACACCCAAAACCAGAACACCTCTCCTCCTACAAGGGGCCACAACTCCTCACCAGCAAGGGAACAAAGCTAGTTGGAGAATGAGTGTTAGGAATTGACAGAATCAGGCTTCAGAAGGTGGGTAATACGAAACATCTGTGAGCTAAAAAAACATGTTGTAACCCAATAGAAAGAAACTAAGAACCTCGAAAAAAGATTTGACTAAATGCTAGTGAGAATAAACAACTTAGAGAGGAATATAAGTGAATTGATAGAGATGAAAAACACAACACGAGAACTTCGTGAAGCATACAAAAGTTTCAACAGTCAAATTGAC
>NW_016108137.1:318183-319637 GCF_001604975.1 Cebus imitator
GTGTCTTTTGATTGGGGCATTTAGTCCATTTACATTTAGGGTTAATATTGTTATGTGTGAATTTGATACTGCCATTTTGGTGCTAGCTGGCACACTAGCACCAAAATATTCAACATCCTTAAAGAAAATAACTTTGAACCCAGAATTTCATATCTAGTCAAACTAAGCTTCATAAATGAAGGAATAATAAAATCCTTTGTGAACAAGTGAGTACTCAATGATTTCATCACCACCAGCCCTGCTTTACAAGAGCTAATGAAAGAGACACTAAACATGGAAAGGAACAACAAGTACCAGCCACTCCAAAAACATACAGAATGGTAAAGAACATCAACAAAATGAAGAAACTGCATCAACTAACGAGCAAAACAGCTAGCTAGCATCAAAATGGCAGGATCAAATTCACACATAACAATATTAACCCTAAATGTAAATGGACTAAATGCCCCATCCAAAAGACACAGACTGGAAACTTGGATAAAAAGCCAAAAACCATTGCTGTGCTGTATCCAGGAAACCCATTTCACATGCAAAGACACACAAAGGCTCAAGATAAAGGGATGGAGGAAGGCTTACCAAGCTAATGGAGAGCAAAAAAAGCAGGAATTGCAATTCTCATCTCTGATAAAATAGACTCTAAACCAACAAAGATCAAAAGAGACAAAGAAGGACATTACATAATGGTAAAAGAATCAATGCAACAAGAAGAGATAACAATCATATATATATATGCACCCAATACAGGAGCACCCAGATACATAAGGCAAGTTCTTAATGACTTACAAAGAGACTTAGATTCCCACACAATAAGAGTGGGAGACTTTAACACCCCATTGTCAATATTAGACAGATCAATGAGACAGAAAATTAACAAAGATATCAACGACTTGAACACAGACCTGGACCAAGCAAATCTAATAGACATTTACAGGACTCTCCACCCCAAATCCACAGAATATATATTCTTCTTAGAACCACATCACATCTACTCTAAAACTGACTACGTAATTGGAAGTAAATCACTCCTTGTAAAATGCAAAAGAATAAAATCATAACAAACAGTCTCTCAGACCACAGTGCAATCAAGTTAGAACTCAGAATTGAGAAACTAACTCAGAATTGCACAGCTTCATGGAAACTGAACAACTTGCTCTTGAATGTTGACTGGATAAACAACAAAATGAAGGCAGAAATAAAGATGTTCTTTGAAACCATCAAGAAAGAAGACACAACATACCAGAATCTCTGGGACACATTTAAAGCAGTCGCTAGAGGAAAATACATAAATGCCCACATGAGAAGCAAGGAGAGATCTAAAATCGACACCCTATCATCAAAATGGAAAGAGCTAGAGGAGCAAGATCAAAAAAACTCAAAGTCTAGCAGAAGACAAGAAATAGCTAAGATCAGAGCAGAACTGAAGGAGATAGAGACACAAAAAACCCTTCAAAAAA
>NW_016108137.1:319807-330235 GCF_001604975.1 Cebus imitator
TAAACCTGGAAGAAATGGATAAATTCCTGGACACTTGCCTCCTCCCAAGACTAAACCAGGAAGAAGTCAAAACCCTGAATAGACCAATAAGAAGGTCTGAAGTTGAGGCAGCAATTAAGAGCCTACCACCCAAAAAAAGCCCAGGTCCAGATGGGTTCACAGCTGAATTCTACCAGACATGCAAAGAGGAGCTGGTACCATTCCTTATGAAACTATTCCAAACAATCCAAAAAGAGGGAATCCTTCCCAAATCATTTGATGAGACCAACATCATCGTGACACAAAAACCCAGCAGAGACTCAGCAAGAAAAGAAAACTTCAGGCCAATATCCATGATGAATATAGATGCAAAAATCTTCAATAAAATACTGCCAAGCCAATTGCAACAGCACATCAAAAAGCTTATCCACCACGACCAAGTGGGATTCATCCCAGGGATGCAAGCCTGGTTCAACGTACACAAGTCTATATACATAATTCACCACATAAAGAGAACCAAAGACAAAAACCACATGATTATGTCAATTAATGCAGAGAAAGCCTTTGACAAAATTCAACAGTGCATTATGCTAAAAACTCTCAAAAAACTAGGTATTTTTGGATCGTATCTCAAAATAATAAAAGCTTTTTATGACAAGCCAACAGCCAGTATCATACTGAATGGGCAAAAACTGGAAGCATTCCCCTTGAAATCTGGCACTAGACAAGGATGCCCTCTCTCACCACTCCTATTCAATATAGTACTGGAAGTTCTAACCAGAGCAATCAGGCAAGAAAAAGAAATAAAGGGTATTCAAATAGGAAAGGAGGAAGTCAAATGGTCTCTATTTGCAGACGATATGATTGTATGTCTAGAATACCCCATCATCTCAGCCCAAAACCTCCTGAATCTGAGAAGCAACTTCAGCAATGTCTCAGGATACAAAATCAATGTTCAAAAATCACAAGCATTCCTATACACCGATAATAGACTTAACGAGAGTCAAATCAAGAATGAATTGTCATTCACAATTGCTACAAAGAAAATAAAATACCTAGGAATACAACTAACAAGGAACGTAAAGGACATCTTCAAGGAGAACTACAAACCACTGCTCAATGGAATAAGAGAGCACAAAAACAGAGGGAGAAACATTCTATGTTCTTGGTTTGGAAGAATCAATATGGTCCAAATGGCCATATTGCCCAAAGTTATTTACAGATTCAATGCTTTCCCCGTCAAGCTACCGATGACCTTCATCACAGAACTGGAAAAAAAACACCTTAAACCTCATATGGAACCAAAAGAGAGCCCACATAGCCAAGTCAATTCTAAGCAAAAAGAACAAAGTGGGACGTATCACACTAACGGACTTCAAACTATACTACAAGTCTATAGTAATCAAAACAGCATGGTACTGCTATGAAAAGAGATATAGACCAATGGAACAGAACAGAGGCCTCGAAGGCAACACAACACATCTACAACCATCTGATCTTTGACAAACCTGAGAAAAACAAACAATAGGGAAATGATTCCCTGTTTAGTAAATCGTTTTGGGAAAACTGGCTAGCCATGTGCAGAAAGCAGAAACTGGACCCCTTCCTGACACCTTACACTAAAATTGACTCCAGATGGATCAAAGACTTAAACATAAGAGCTAACACCTTAAAAACTGAAGAAGAAAATCTAGATGAAACTATTCAGGTTGTAGGCTTAGGCAAGGACTTCATGACCAGAGCAAAAAAGCATTGGCAACAAAAGCCAAAATAAACAAATGGGACCTAATCAAACTCCACAGCTTCAGCCCAGCAAAAGAAACAGTCATTAGAGTGAATCAGCAACCAACAGAATGAGAAAAAGTTTTTGCATTCTACCTGTCTGATAAAAGGCTGATATCCAGAATCTACAAAGTACTAAAACAGATTTACAAGAAAATAACAAACAACCCCTTTCAAAAGTGGGCGAAGGATATGAACAGACACTTTACAGAAGAAGACATACATGAGGCCAACAAATATATGAAAAAATGCTCATCATCACTGGTCATTAGAGAAATGCCAGTAAAAACTACATTGAGATACCACCTCACGCCAGATAGAAAGGCTATCATTAAAAAATCTGGAGACAACAGATGCTGGATAGGATGTGGAGAAATAGGAACACTTTTACACTGTTGGTGGGAGGGTAAATTAGTTCAACTGTAGTGGAAGCCAGTGTGGTGATTCCTCAAGGGCTTAGAAAAAGAAATTTCATTTGACCCAGCAATCCCATTACTGGGTATATATCCAAAGGATTATAAATCATTCTGCTATATGGAGACATGCACAAGAATGTTCATTGCAGCACAGTTTACAATAGCAAAGACCTGGAACCAACCCAAATGCCCATTGATGGTAGACTGGACAGGGAAAATGTGGAACATATACACCATGGAATATTATTCAGCCATCAAAAACGATGAGTTTGTGTCTTTTGTAGGGACATGGATGAACCTGGAAACCATCATTCTAAGTAAACTGACACAAGAACAGAAAATCAAACATGCAGTGGCGTGTTCTCGCTCATAGGCAGGTGTTGAACAATGAGAACACATGGATACAGGGAGGGGAGCATCACATACTGGGGTCTGTCAGGGGTAGACAGGGGAGGGACAGAAGGAGGTGGGGAGCTGGGTTGAGACTGCATGTGGAGAAATGCCAGACATAGGTGATGGCGAGGAAGGCCTCAAATCACATTACCATGTGTGTACCTATGCAACAATCTTGCATGTTCTTCACATGTACCCCCAAACCTAAAATGTAATTAAAGAAAAAAAAAAGAAGATACACAGCAAGAGGATACAACAACAACAAAAAAGAATATACAAGAATGATTCACGCATACAGGGTCTAGAAAAGTAGCCTCAAAAGGGCTAATCTAAGAGCAATTGGCCTAAAGAGGGGGTAGAGAAAGACAGTGCTAGATAGTTTATACAAATAAATAATAATAGAGAATGTCTAAAACCTAGAAAAAGACATCAATATCCAAATACAATAAGATTATAAAACAAATAGATATAACACACAAGACTCCCTCAGGCATTTAATGATCAAACTCCCAAAGGTGAAAGATAAAGAAAGGATTCTAAAATCAGTAAGATAAAAGACAGAGCATGCAGTTGAGCTCCAATACATCTGGCAGCAACCTTTCTTTCTTTCTTTTTTTTTTTTTTAATTGTACTTTATGTTCTGGGGTACATGCACAGATCATACAGGATTGTTGCATAGGTACATACATGACAATGTGGTTTGCTGCCTTCAGCTCCCCATCACCTATATCCGGTATTTCTCCTCTCATTATCTCTCCCCACCATCCCGACCCTCACTGTCCCTCCCTTAGCCCCTCCCAACTGACTGCAGTGTGTGATGCTCTCCCCCTGTGTCCATGTGTTCTAATTGTTTAACACCTGTCTGTGAGTTATAATATATGGTTTTTGGTTTTCCGTTGTTGTGTCAGTTTGCTAAGAATGATGGTTTCCAGATTCATTCATGTTCCTATGAAGGACATGAACTCATTGTTTTTAATGGCTGTGTAGTATTCCATGTTGTATATGTGCCACATTTTCTTTATCCAGTCAATTGTTGATGGGCATTTGGATTGGTTCCAGAACTTTGTTATTGTAAACAGTGACACTATGAACATATGTGTGTATGTGTCTTTATTATAGAACAATTTATAATTCTTTGGGTATATACCCAGTAATGGGATTGCTGGGTGAAATGGAATTTCTATTTCCAGATCCTTGAGGAATTGCCACACAGCCTTCCACAATGGTTGAACTAATTTACACTCCAACCAACAGCGTAAAAGTGTTCATATTTCTCCACATCCTCTCCAGCATCTGTTGTCTCCTGATTTTTTAATGATTGCCATTCTAACTAGCGTGAGATGGTATATCAATGTGGTTTTGATTTGCATTTCTCTAATAATCAGTGATGGTGAGCATTATTTCATCTTTTTGTTGATCTCATTGATGTCTTCTTTTGTAAAGTGTCTGTTCATGTCCTTCACCCACTTTTGAATGGGTTTTTTTTTTTTTCTTGTAAATCTGTTTTAGTTATTTGTAGATTCTGGATATTAGCCCTTTGTCAGATGGGTAGATTGCAAAATTTTTTTCCCATTCTGTTGGTTGCTGGTCACTCTAATGATTGCTCCTTTGTTGTGCAGAAGCTCTGGGGCTTAATTAGATCCCATTTGTCTATTTTGGCTCCCTTTGCCATTGCTTTGGGTGTTTCAGCCATGCAGGCCTTGCCTATGACTATGTCCTGAATGGTTTTGCCTAGGTTTTCTTCTAGGGCTTTTATGGTGTTAGGTCTTATGTTTAGATCTATCTGGAGTTAATTTTACTGTAAGCTGTCAGGAAGAGGTCCAGTTTCTGCTTTCTGCACATGACTAGCCAGTTTTCCAAACACCTTTTATTAAACAGGAAATCCTTTCCCCATTGTTTGTTTTTCTCAGGTTTGTCAAAGATCAGATGACTGTAGATATGTGGTGTTGCTTTTGAGGCCTCTGTTCTGTTCCATTGGTGTATGTCTTTGTTTTGGTACCAGTACCATGCTGTTTTGATTCCTGTGGCCTTGTAGTATAGTTTGAAGGCAGGCAGTGTGATAACTCCAGTTTTGTTCTTTTTGCTCAGAATTGTTCTGGCTTAGGATAGTTTGGGCTCTCTTTTGGTTTCACATGAAGTTTGAAGTGTTTTTTTCCCAGTTTTGTGAAGAAGGTCATTGGTAGCTTGATGAGGACCCCGTTAAATCCGTAAATCACTTTGGGCAGTATGGTCATTTTCACCATGTTGATTCTTCCTAACCATGAGCATGGGATGTTTTTCCATCTGTTTGTGTCCTCTCTTATTTCGTTGAACAGTGGTTGGTAGTACTCCTTGAAGAGGTCCTTTACATTCTTCATTAGTTGTATTTCTAGGTATTTTATTCTCTTTGTAGCAATTCTGAATGAGAGTTCACTTTTGATTTGGTTCTCTGTTTGTCTGTTGTTTGTGTATAGAAATGCTTGTGATTTCTGCACATTGATTTTGTATCCTGAGACTTTGCTGAAGTTGCTTATCAGTTTCAGGATATTTTGTGCTGAGATGATGTGGTCTTCTAAACATACAATCAGGTCATCTGCAAATAGAGACAATTTGGCTTCCTCTTTTCCTAATTGAATACCCTTTATTTCTTTTTCTTGCCTGATTGCTCTGGCTAGAACTTCCAATACTATATTGAATAGGAGTGGTGAGAGAGGGCATCCTTGTCTTGTGCTGGATTTCAAGGGGAATGCTTCCAGTTTTTGCCCATTCGGTATGATATTGGCTGTGGGTTTGCTGTAAATAGCTTTTATTATTTTGTGATACATACCATCAATAACTAGTTTATTGAGGGTTTTCAGCATAAAGTGCTGTTGAATTTTGTCAAAGGCCTTTTCTGCATTTATTGAGATAATCATGTGTTTTTTGTCTTTGGTTCTGTTTATGTGATGGATTACATTTATAGACTTGCGTATGTTGAACCAGCTTTGCATCCCAGTGATGAAGCCTACTTGATCATGATGAATAAGCTTTTTGATTTGCTGTTGCATTCTGTTTGCCAACATTTTATTGAAGATTTTTGCTTCGATGTTCATCATGGATATTGGCTTGAAGTTTTCTCTTTTAGTTGCTTCTCTGCCCGGTTTTGGTATTAGCATGATGTTGGTCTCATAAAATGAATTGAAGAGGATTTCCTCTTTTGCATTGTTTGAAAAAGTTTCAGAAGGAATGGTACCAGCTCCTCTTTGTACGTCTGGAAGAATTCATGTGTAAACCAGTCTGGACCTGGCCATTTTTAGCTGGTAGGCTATTAATTACTGGCAGCAAACTGTTAAGTGGAAACGTTACAGGCAAGGAGAGAGTGACATGACATATTTAAAGTGTTGAAGGAAATAAAAATGTTTATCCTAGAATAGTGTATCTGTCAAAATATCTATCACACATGAAACAAAAACTTATAATTTTTCATACAAATGAAAGCTGAGGACTTTCATAAACATTAACCTATTTGACAAGAAATGCTAAAGGAAGTATTTCAGTCAGAAATAAAAGGGCATTAATAAGCAATAAGTAATCACCTGAAGGCAAAATAACCACTAGTAATAGTAAGTACACATAAAAACACAGAATATTATATTACTATAACTCTGGTGGGTAAACTATTCATATCTTATATAAAAAGAACAAACAAGAAACCACTCAAAAATAGTAAGTATAAGTTTTTTGAGATGTAGATAGTACAAAATATATAAAAAGAAACAAAAGAAAAATAAAAAGCAGGAAGACAAAGTTAATGCATAGTTTTTATTAATTTAATTTAGCTTCTTTGCTTGTTTACATAAAAAATGTCAGTCCTTATTCATAAAATAATTAATTATAAAATAGTATTTGCAAGCTTTGTGGTAACCTAAAACCTATATATATATGTGTGTGTGTGTGTGTGTATATATATACACACACACAATAAATACACAAAAATTAAAAGCAAGACCCAGAGAGCCAAATCAAGAGCTAACTCCCATTCACAATTGCTACAAAGAGAATAAAGTACCTAGGAATACAACTAACAAGGAATGTAAAGGACCTCTTCAAGGAGAACTACAAATCACTGCTCAACGAAATAAGAGAAGACACAAATAGATGGAAAAACATTTCATGCTCATGGTTAGGAAGAATCAATATCGTGAAAATGGCACTGCCCAAAGTAAATGATAGGTTCAATGCTATCCACATCAAGCTACCAATGACCGTCTTCACAGAACTGGCAAAAAAACACACCTTAAATTCATATGAAACTGAAAGACAGCCTGCATAGTCAAGATAAACCTAAACAAAAACAAAAAAGCTGGAGGCATCATGCTACCTGACTTCAAACTATATTACAAGGATACAGTAATCAAAACAGCATGGTATTGGTACCAAAACAGAGATATAGACCAATGGAATAGAAAAGAGGCCTTGGAGGCAATGCCACACATCTACAAATATCTGATCTTTGACAAACCTGACAAAAACAAGCAATAGGGAAATTATTCCCTGTTTAATACATGGTGTTGGGAAAACTGGCTAGCCATGTGCAGAAAGCAGAAACTGGGCCCTTTCCTGACACCTTACACTAAAATTAACTCCAGACAGATTAAAGACTTAAACATAAGACCTAACACCATAAAAACGCTAAAAGAAAACCTAGGCAAAACCATTCAGGACATAGGCATAGGAAAGGACTTCATTACTGAAACACCAAAAGCGTTGGCAACAAAAGACAAAAGAGACAAATGAGATATAATTAAACTCCAGAGCTTCTGCACAGCAAAAGAAACTATCATTAGAGTGAACCAGCAACCAACAGAATGGGTAAAATTTTTTGCAGTCTATCCATCTGACAAAGGGCTAATGACCAGAATCTACAAAGAATTACAACAGATTTACAAGAAAAAAACAAACCCATTCAAAAGTGGGTGAGGACTATGAACAGGCAGTTTTCTTTTATTATTTTCTTTTTTTTTAAAAAAATTGTACTTTAGGTTCTGGGGTACATGTGCAGATTATGCAGGATTGTTGCATAGGTATACACATGGCAGTGTGTTTTCCTGCCTCCATCCCTTATCACCTACATCTGGCATTTCTCCCCATGTTATCCCTTCCCAACCTCCCCATATCCCTGCTGTCCCTCCCTTGGCCACCACCAACAGAACCCAGTGTGTGATGCTCCCCTCCCTGTGTCCCTGCGTTCTCATTGCTCAACACCCACCTATGAGTGAGAAGATGCAGTGTTTGATTTTCTGTTCTTGTGTCAGTTTGCTGAGAATGATGGTTTCCCGATACAACCATGTTCCTATAAGGGATACAAACTCATCATTTTTTAAGGCTGCATAGTATTTTATGGTGTATATGTGCCACATTTTTTCCTTGTCCAGCTTATTGTCGATGGGCATTTGGATTGGTTTCAGGTCTTTGCTATTGTAAACAGTGCCTCTATGAACATATGTGTGCATGCATCTTTATAAAAGAATAATTTATAATCTTTTAGATATATATCCAGTAATGGGATTGCTGAGTCAAATGGAATTTCTATTTCTAGGTCCTTGAGGAAGCACCACACTGTCTTCCACAATGGATGAACTAGTTTACACTCCCACCAACAGTGTAAAAGTGATCCGATTTCTCCACATCCTATCCAGCATCTGTTCTCTCCAGATTTTTTAATGATCACCATTCTAACTGAGGTGGTATCTCAATGTGGTTTTGATTTGCATTTCTCTAATAATCAGTGATGAAGAGCATTTTTTCATATGATTGTTGGCCTCATATATGTCATCTGTTGAAAAGTGTCTGTTCATATCCTTCGCCTACTTTTGAATGGGTTTGTTTGTTTTCTTCTTGTAAATCTGTTTCAGTTCTTTGCAGATTCTGGATGTTAGCCCTTTGTCAGATGGGTAGAATGCAAAAATTTATTTCCTTTCTGTTGGTTGCCAGTTAACCCTAATGATTGTTTCTTTTGCTGTACAGAAGCTCTGGAGTAAGTCCTTGCCTATGCCTATGTCCTGAATGGTTTTGCCTAGGTTTTCTTCTAGGGTTTTTATTGTGTTAGGTCTTATGTTTAAGTCTTTAATCCATCTGGAGTTAATTTTAGTGTAAGATTTCAGAAAGGGGTCCAGTTTCTGCTTTCTGCACACTGTTAGCCAGTTTTCCCAACACTATGTATTAAACAGGGAATACTTTCCCCATTGCTTATTTTTGTCAAGTTTGACAGAGATCAGATAGTTGTAGATGTGTGGTGTTGTCTCCAAGGCCTCTGTTCTATGAACAGATACTATTCAAAAGAAGACATACGAGGCTAACATACATGAAAAAATGTTCATCATCACTGGTCATTAGAGAAATGCAAATCAAAACCACATTGAGATACCATCTCATGCCAGTTAGATTGGTAATCATTAAAAATCTGGAGACATTAGATTCTAGAGAGGATGTGGAGAAATAGGAACACTTTTACACTGTTGGTGGGAGTGTAAATTAGTTCAACCATTGTGGAAGACAGAGTTGCAGTTCCTCAAAATTCTAGAAATAGAACTTCCATTTGACCCAGCAATCCCATTACTGGGTATATACACAAAGAATTACAGATCATTCTATTACGAAGACACATGCACATGTATGTTCACTGAGGCACTGTTCACAATGGCATAGATTTGGAACCAACCCAAACGCCCATTGATGTTAGACTGGACAAAGGAAATATGGCACATATGCACCATGGAATACTTAAAAAATGATGAGTTTGTGTCCTTTGTCAGGACATGGATGAATCTGGAAACCATCATTCTCAGCAAATTGACACAAGAACAGAACATCAAACACAGCATGTTCTCACTCATAGGTGGCTGTTGAATAATGAGATCACATGGACACAGGGAGGAAAGCATAACACACTGGGGTCTTTTGAGGGGTCTAGTGGAGGGACAGTGGGAGCTGGGGAGATTAGGAGGAGATAACATGGGGAGAAATGCCACATATAGCTGATGGGGAGATGGAAGCAGCAAACCACCTTGCCCTGAATGTACCTATGCAACAATCCTGCATGATCTGCACATGTATTCCAGAATCTAAAGTACAATAAAAATACAAAAATAAAAGAAATAAAAAGCAAGAAACTAAATAATGTCACCAGTGAAAGTCACCTTCATTAAAAGATAACAGGGTGAAAAGAAAAATGAGAAGACCACAAAAGAACTAGAAAAAAAATACTCACAAAATGACAGGAAGAAATCTTCACTTTCAGTAATAATATGGAATGTAAGTAGGTTAAACTCTCCAACCAAATACATAGATTGGAGTGACTGAATGAAAACAACAAGATCCATTGATCTGTTGCCTACAAGAAACACACGTTACTTATAAAGAGACACATACACTAACGATAAAGGAATGGAAAATATAGTCCATGTTACCAGAAGCCAAGGAAGTGCCAGAGTATCTACACTTATGTGTGACATAATAGATTTCAAGAGAAAAATTGTAAGACTAACTAACAAGTCATTATATAATGATAAATAGGTCAATTCAGCAAGAAGATATAACAGTTTTAAATATACATTAACCCAACATTGCAGTACCCATATATATAAAGCAAATATTATTAGAACTAAAAATAGTGATAGGTTCCAATACAAAAATAGCTGGAGGGTTCAAACATTTATATTAAAAATTAGAGGTCCGGATCCAAGATGGCCATTTAGGAACAGCTCAGGATCGCAGCTCCCAGTGAAAGCGCAGAGGGTGAGTGGACGCCGCGTTTTTATTGCCCACAGTCTAGGAAATTCCCGGGCAGAGGTGCTCCACGGTCGCCAGCGTGGCTGTTTCGGCCAGCGCCGGCCAGCTC
>NW_016108138.1:0-1180 GCF_001604975.1 Cebus imitator
CCTTTTTTTTTTTTTTTTTTAAAGACACGGGGTTTCACCATGTTAGCCAGGATGGGCCTCAGCCTCCCAAACTGCTGGGATTACAAGCGTGAGCCACTGAGCCCGGCCTTTACTTTTGGTGAGACAGTGTGTCTCCCTTTGTGGCCCAGGTTGGAGTGCAGTGGCATGATCTCGACTCACTGTAACCTCTGTCTCCTGGGTTCAAGTGATTCTCCTGCCTCAGCCTCCCAAGCTAGTTGGGACTACAGGCATGCACCACCATGCCTGGCTAAATTTTTTTTGTATTTTTAGTAGAGACAGGGTTTCAGAAAGGGGAAGGAAAGAAGGAGAAAGAAAAAGAAGAAATAGAAAAAAAAAAAGAAAGAAAAAGAACATGCAGCGGCGTGATCTTGGCTTACTGCAACCTCTACCTCCTGGGTTCAAGCAATTCTTCTGCCTCAGCCTCAAGAGTAGCTGGGATTACAGGCACGCCACCTGGCTAATATTTTTTTAGACAGAGTTTTGCTTTTGTTGCCCAGGCTGGAGTGCAATGGCACAATCTCGGCTCACCGCAACCTCCACCTCCTGGGTTTAAGTGATTCTCCTGCCTCAGCCTCCCGAGTACCTGGGATTACAGGCATGCGCCGCTATGCCCAGCTAAATTGTTGTATACATATATATTTATAGTAGAAATGGGGTTTCACCATGTTCACCAGGCTAGTCTTGAACTCTTGACTAGCCTGAACTCTTGACTCCCAAAGTGCTGAGATTACGGGTGTGAGACATTGCACCCGGCCCAAAAACCACTTTTTAAAACTTTTAGAACTTACTTTAGTATTAATTTACTAAGTTTAACGCAAACAGTTTGGTAAATAGATTCTAACAATGATAGCCCTCTTACGACTTAAAAGAGCAATTAATTTTACTTTTGAAATATATCGATCTTTTTTTTGGCCAGGCATAGTGGCTCACGCCTGTAATCCCAGCACTTTGGAAGGCTGAGGCGGGCGGATCATGAGGTCAAGAGATCGAGACCATCCTGGCCAATACGGCGAAACCCCATCTCTACTAAAAATACAAAAAAATCAGCCAGCCACGGTGGCACACGCCTGTGGTCCCAGCTACTTGGGAGGCTGAGGCGGAAGAATCGCTTGAACCCAGGAGGCAGAGGTTGCAGTGAGCCAAGACTATGCCACTGCAC
>NW_016108138.1:2061-3432 GCF_001604975.1 Cebus imitator
TTTTTTTGAACAATGAAACTACCTGTTTATTAATTAAGTTGGAGCAACTAACACTTCCAGTGTCATATTTTTTTGCATTTTAAAGAGCTGTTTAGGTTTGATGCTCATTACCCATCTAAATCTAATTGACTGTGTTTGCTGAAATCATGAAACATGTTTAGATAACTGTAGTCAAAAAACATGACTTACTGGGGCAGGTGTGGTGGCTCATGCCTGTGGTCCAAGCACTTTGGGAGGCCAAGGCAGGTGAATTGCTTCAGTTCAGGAGTTTGAGACTAGCCTGGGCAACATGGCAAAACCCTGTCTCTACAAAAAGTTTAAAAAGTTGTCAGGTGTGGTGGCATGAACCTGTAGTCCCAGCTACTTAGGAGGAAGTGTATGCCTCTTAATTAGCTAATCAAAAGTTATATTGATAAGCAAAATTCTCCAGCTAAAATCAATTTTTCAGAGCACTAAAATTACCAACTTTCTCACCAGAAACTAAAAAGTATCATGTCGCCAGGCGCAGTGGCTCACGCCTGTAATCCCAGCACTTTGGGAGGCTGAGGTGGGTGGATCACGAGGTCAAGAGATCGAGACCATCCTAGTAAACATGGTGAAACCCCGTCTCTACTAAAAATACAAAACATTAGCTGGGCATGGTGGCGCACGCCTGTAATCCCAGCTACTCAGGAGGCTGAGGCAGGAGAGTTGCCTGAACCCAGGAGGTGGAGGTTGCGATGAGCCGAGATTGCACCATTGCACGCTAGCCTGGGTAACAAGAGCAAAACTCCATCTCAAAAAAAAAAAGTACCATGTCAAGTAACATGGCATGAAGACAACACTGAGAAAATGGTTGCCATGACACAGCAGAAGGGCTGTGACGCACACATGGTTGGAATACACATAAGATGACAAAACTGGAGATAATTACAAAGAAAAGCAGCAGAATTTCTCTTTAATTTTAGCAAGAATCAGTTTTCCAGTTTCCCGTGGAAAAAAAAACTGATTTTTTTCATATGGTGAGGAAAAAAAGAGTCCTCACCATATGAAGAATTACTGTTATTTTTCCACCATTGATATTTTCCATCTCCAACTTGTTACAAACTCACTCAAGCAGGAATATTTGACTTCTTATGAAGCATCTGTTACAGAGCAAGAACTCTCATGTCTGCTACCTTTACATATAAAAATAAACTTATGACTTCTGAAGCCTCCCTAGTACTTACCTGAGCAAACTGGCTCAATCAGTAAATTCTCTTGTCATCAATTATAAAAAGTGAAAGGAACTAAAAAATAAAAAAATTAAAAAAAAAAGTAAGCTTATATAGGTTTCTTCAATTTATTTATTTATTTACTTATTTATTTATTTATTTTTAAGATGGGGTTTCA
>NW_016108138.1:5387-7730 GCF_001604975.1 Cebus imitator
CTCGGCTCACCGCAGCCTCCGCCTCCTGGGTTCAGGCAATTCTCCTGCCTCAGCCTCCTGAGTAACTGGGATCACAGGCACGTGCCACCATGCCCAGCTAATGTTTTGTATTTTTGGTAGAGACGGGGCTTCACCATGTTGACCAGGATGGTCTTGATCTCTTGACCTCGTGATCCACCCGCCTCGGCCTCCCAAAGTGCTGGGATTACAGGCGTGAGCCACCGCACCCGGCCTTATACTTTACGAATCTAACCTACAAAAGCATACAAATGACATAAGCAAACTAGCATATCAAAACACCACAGGTTCTAATTTCTTCATAAATATATAAATGTAACAAAAACATATGGGCAAAATACATTTGTGGGAAATGTATAAATGAGTTAAGTGTGTGCAGTGCCACAGGTGAGCACAATGCAAAGAGCTGGGTATGATGGCTCACACCTGTAATCTCAGCACTTTGGGAGGCCAAGGCAGGCATATCACAAGGTAAGCAGTTTGAGACCAGTCTGACCAGCATGGTGAAACCCCATCTCTGCTAAAAATACAAAATGTAGCCAGGCGTGGTGGCGCTAATCCCAGCTTCTCAGGAGGCTGAGGCAGGAGAATCACTTGAACCTGGGAGGCGGAGGTTGCAGTGAGCCAAGATCACACCACTGCACTCCAGCTTGGGTAACAAGAGCGACCGTCTCAAAAAAAAAAAAAAAAGAAGTTTGAGACTAAGCCTGGCCAACATGGTAAAACTCCATCTCTACTAAAAATACAAAAATCAGCCAGACACGGTGGCAGGTGCCTGTAAATCCCAGCTACTTTGGGAGGCTGAAGCAGGACAATCACTTGAACCTGGGAGGTGCAGATTGCAGTTGGCCAAGATCACACCACTACACTGTGGCCTGAGTGACAAGGTGAAACCCCATCACAAAAAAAAAAAAAAAAAAGTTTTGCCACATTCTTTACACTTGGAGTTCTTCAGTATAAATTATCTTACCTACAGTCAAATGTGGAAACCATTTAAAGGATTCGTCACATTTCCAGGGTTTTGTACCAGTACGATTACTTTTATGTTTGGAAGTCTGAGGTGTTGTTAAAAGCATTGTCACCTCCTTCAGGTTTGCAGAGTTTCTTTCCAGGACGAATTATGTCTGTTAGGAACTGAGGACTTGTTAAAGGCTCTGCTTCATTCTTCACACTTGTAAGTTTATCTCCAGTATTGTGTGTGCTAAGGGTTGAGAACTCGTTAAAGCCTTCACCACATTCTTCACATTAGTAGGGTTTATTTTCCACATGAATTCTCATTTTTAGCAAAAGTTGAGGACTGGTTAAAGGCTTTGCCACATTTAACACATTTGTAGGATTTCTCTCCAGTATAAATTATCTTATGTTTAGTAAAGGTTGAGAATTGGTTAAAATCTTTGCCACATTCTTCACACTTTTAGGGTTTCTCTCTAGCATGGATTCTCTTATGTTTAGTAAGGGTTGAAGATTGGCTAAAAGCTTTGCCACATTCTTCACATTTGTAGGGTTTCTCTCCAGTATGAATTCTCTTGTGTTTATTAACTTTGGAGGAACGC
Source organism: Cebus imitator (assembly GCF_001604975.1). Lineage (NCBI taxonomy): Eukaryota > Metazoa > Chordata > Mammalia > Primates > Cebidae > Cebus > Cebus imitator. The sequence goes on from NW_016108138.1 coordinate 6,959, forward strand.
ACAAAAGCTTTGCCACATATTTCACATTTGTAGGGTTTCTCTCCAGTATGAACTATCTTATGTTGAGTAAGCGCTGAGGACTGTTTAAAGGCTTTGCCACATTCTTTACATTTGTAGGGTTTTCCTCCAGTATGAATTATCTTATGTTCATTAAGGGTTGAGGACAGGTTAAAGGCTTTGTGACATTCTTCACATTTGTAGGGTTTCTCTCTAGTATGAATTATCTTATGTGTAGTAAGGTTTGAGAAACAGTTAAAGGCTTTGCCACATTTTTCACATTTGTAGGGTTTCTCTCCTGTATGAATCCTTTTATGTCTCGTAAGGCTTGAGGACCACTTAAATGCTTTGCCACATTCTTCACATATATAGGGTTTCTCTCCAGTATGAATTCTCTTATGTTGACTAAGGTTTGAGGACTGGGTAAAGGCTTTGCCACATTCTTCACATTTGTGGGGTTTCTCTCCAGTGTGAATTCTTTTATGTTGAGTTAGTAGGGAAAGCATGCAAAATGATTTGCCACATTTCTTTACATTTGAAAAGTTTCTTTCCTGCATGTCTTATTTTATGCCTATTTGAGTTTGAGAATGTATGAAAGACTTCCACATATGTATGACATTGAAATATTTTGCTCTGGGTAGTTGTCAAACATTGATTAAGTCTATCATAATCTCCTTTGTGCAGTTTACACTCATCCACACTTCTGCAGCCTTTCCTTAATTGTAAGTTATCATCTCCACATTTATTGTATCTCTTCAGTATCACTTTTTGGAAA
>NW_016108138.1:8867-15158 GCF_001604975.1 Cebus imitator
GGAGGCGGAGGTTGCAGTGAGCCAAGATCACACCACTGCACTCCAGCTTGAGCGACAGAGCAAGACTGTCTTAAAAAAAAAAAAAAAGAAAAAGAAAAGTCTATTACATTTACCTAGCACAGCTCTTCCTGCTCCCTAAGATAACACAGTGCCTTCAGAAGTAAATTGCTAATTCCTGGTTTTTATTTTAAAATAGCAGAAAAATACTAGCACATACATTTAAATTTCTGGCTTCTAGGGGTCTGACCAGACACTGGTTTCAGTTTCCTATGACATAAAATGCTGAAAGAAATGGGGGTATACTTTGGAATAACAGTTTGAGTGTGCTGAGGCCAAAGATAAATGGTACAGCAGCACAAAGACTGCAGTATTACAGACAGGGAAGAGGTGTAGCAAACGATTACTGACTATTAAAAGAAACATGATCCGAGTGGGGGTTGGACATTAAAACACACACACACACACACACACCCACACACACACACACACGAAGAAACATGAATAAACTCCTTTCAAGAAAAACAAAACAGAAAAAACCCACAAAACTTTAGACAAGATACATTCTAAGAACATGTTTGAGAGACAGAATCTCTAGCCAAAACAATTTGTTTCAGACTATGCCAGGACAAAGCTGTGTTACAGATTGTGACAGATAACTTGTTTTCAATTTCCAAATCTCAGTCAAACATTACAATGTATACAGAATATTAGGGCAGCATGGGCCCATCAGAAACATTATCAAATGTTCGGAAAGCAATCACAAAAATGATACAAATATGAAGAAGCTCAACAAACAAACTAGGATACACACACCAGATATCTGTATCAAACTCATATATAAGAACAATTTCAAAAGTCACAGACAAGAAGAAAATCTTAGGAGTGGCAAGACAAAAGTGATGTGTCATTTATAAGCTTAGTCTTATAACCAGTGAATTTGTGAACAAGAATTTTGCAGGCCAAAAGGCCTGACTGTGTCACATAGTCAAAGTCATGGAAAAAAAAAAAAAAAAACAACAACTGCAGTGAAGTGAGAAAAATACCATCAGCAAAACTGTCCTAACAAATAAAAAGTAAAAGACCCTCCAAAATAATTAAATCCTGAGAAAGTATATTGGCACTGCATATGTCCTATACAACAAAGGTGCTGAAAGCAGTTCCTTCTACTGAAAATGACATGATGCAATAAAACAACACATAATCATATATCAACACTAACTTTCTAGGAAAGATACACACATACCCAAATATAGAATTTCATAGCATTACCATAATGGTGCAGAAAACATTTTTAATTTTTCTCTAAAAGTTAAAAGATAAATGCATAGAAATTATTACAAACATATATTAATGAATATACAACATAAAAAGATATAATTAGCTGCATCAATAACAAAGTTGAGAGCAAATACAATGAGGAAGAATTTTTGTATGCAACTTGAGTTAATTTTTTACCAGATTAAAATATATAGCTGTATCTTTTAAGTTTTACGTAATCCCCAAGGTACCAGAAAGAATATCTGTATAGGTACATAAAAGAAAATAAGGCCGGGCACGGTGGCTCAAGCCTGTAATCCCAGCACTTTGGGAGGCCGAGGCGGGTGGATCACGAGGTCAAGAGATTGAGACCATCCTGGTCAACATGGTGAATCCCCGTCTCTACTAAAAATACAAAAAATTAGCTGGGCATGGTGGTGTGTGCCTGTAATCCCAGCTACTCAGGAGGCTGAGGCAGGAGAATTGCCTGAACCCAGGAGGCGGAGGTTGCGGTGAGCCGAGATCACGCCATTGCACTCCAGCCTGGATAACAAGAGCGAAACTCCGTCTCAATAAAAAAGAAAATAAGAAATAAGAGCATATCAATACAAAAATCAAAAAGACAGAAAAAGAGAAAGTGGACAAAGATAAAATAAAATACAACAATTAATAGAATAATATTAGTCTTTCTCCTTTAGAAAATTATTTAAATATATATATAATTAATTTTCCGATCAAGATACGTACTTTCAATAAAGGGATTTATTTGAATTTTTTTTTTTCTTTTTTTTGAGATGGAGTTTCGCTCTTGTTACCCAGGCTGGAGTGCAATGGCGCGATCTCAGCTCACCGCAACCTCTGTCTCCTGGGTTCAAGCAATTCTCCTGCCTCAGCCTCCCGAGTAGCTGGGACTACAGGCGTGCGCCACCATGCCCAGCTAATTTTTTTGTATTTTAAGTAGAGACGGTGTTTCACCATGCTGACCAGGATGTTCTAGATCTCTTGACCTCGTGATCCACCTCTCCCCGCTACTTGAAAAATTTAAGAATCAAAATCCAACTTGCCTTTCTACAAGAGGCCGTTGAGATCTAATAATAAAAAAACAACTGAAAGTGGCAAGACGGAAGTAGACATAGCATGCAAATACTAACCAAATAAGAGCAGAAGCGGTCAAAATAACAGACAAGCTACATATTAAGTCAAAAACTGTCATATTTTATATGTACTTGAAGTCAAAACTCCAAAGGGACAAAAAAGACTGTACTGGGATCCTACAACAAATCTGTGTGTGTGTGTGTGTGTGTGTGTGTGTGTGTGTATCTCATTAGGGTTCCTAATAAATAAAGCAAATATTGACAAAATTAAAGAAGCACATAGAGAGCAATATAATTATACTAGGATATTTCAATACTCCACTTTTTGTAACAACAATAAAACAAGACAGAATACTAGTAAGGAAACAGAGGACTTAATGGCAATTATTTTCAACAACATCAGGATATACACCCTTCTCAATAGCTCATACAATATTCTCCTTGATAGATCACTTGTTAGACCAAAAAAAAAAAAAAAGTCAACAAAATTTTTTAAACTGAAATTTTATGGATTACTTTCTATGACCAAAATGGATTAAGAGTATAAAATAATAATAGAAAAAGCTGAAAATTTTGCAAATATATAGAAATTAAGGAACACGCTCTTGAGTATGCTCTTGTTCAAAGGTTAAAATGATTACTATTGTAAAACTGTCCATACTGCTCTATGTAATCTACAAATTTAATGCAGTGTTTTTCAAAATTGTCATTGCATTTTTGAAGAGATTGAAACAGCAACCCAAAGAGCACAGTGAATCTCAAGAGACAACAACGTACACAAAAATCTTCAAAAAGGGGAACAATGTTAGTGGCATTATAGTTCCTAATTTCGAAACACATTAAAAAGCTACAGAATTAAAACAAATTGGTAGGAGGATCAAGGTGAAAAAGTGGACTAATCAAATAGAACGCGGCACATATATACACTTTTCCATGTATGGTGATGTAGAATGACTTGCATATCCACAATTATTGCAACATTGTTACTAAAGCCGATAGGAGATGCAAACAAATTTGTCACCAAATTATTCAGTATATATAATTTGAAAAATAAAAATACTAAAATATCATCCAAGTTTTAAAACGCAGGAAATATTCTAACAACTATAAAGTTAGAACTCAGTGACATTATGCAAAATAAAATGAGCCAGCCAGTCCACGTTTTGAGAACATGAACATCCAAATCGTATTGACCAACAAGGCTTAACTGACTCATACAAACCTTTCTAGTCAAAAGCAAGAGATCCTCTCCAGTAAAAAGCACAGTATTATAATTTGCACCTGGTATATACTGTTAGGACATATACCAAGTCTTATTAAATTTAGGAATACCAGCTGGCTGCAGTGGCTCATGCCAATAATCTCAATATTTTGGCAGACCAAGGTAGGAGGATCACTTGTGGCCAGAAGTTTGAGACCAACCTGGGCAACATAGTGACACCCTGTCCCTACGATACTCAAAAAATCAGCCAGACATGGTAGTGCACGTCTGTAGTTTCAGCTATTTGGGAGAATGAGGTGGAAGAATCGCCTTAGTCTAGGAGGCTGAGGACGCATTGAGCCAATATCATGCCACTGCACTCCTTTGGGACAGGATCTTACTCTGGGTGACAGAGTCCCAAAACAACAACAAATTTAAGATCAAAATTATTTAGTTTTCTGAGAAAAACTGAATGAAACTAAAAATTAAGAGCAAAAGTAAAACTGGCAGATCAAAATATATATAAAAATTAAACACACTCTTCAACATTTTCTTGCTCAGGGGTCAAAAAATTTAATTTTTCAAAGATGTCAATACAAATTACCATGGTGAACAAATTCAATATAATCTCTATAACAATCCCAACAGCATAGATTTTTTTTTTTTTTACAGAAAAAAATGTTTAGAATTTTAAAATTTGATTTTAAACTATAGCCAAACACCCATATAAAGGAACAATGAGGGCCAGATGTGGTGGTTCATGCCTGTAATTGCCAGTACTTTGGGAGGCTGAGATGGGTGGATTGCTTGAGGTCAGGAGTTTGAGACCGGCCTGGCCAACAAGGAGAAACCCCACCTCTACTAAAAATATAAAAATTAACCAGGCGTGGTGGTGGGTGTGTGTAATCCCAGCTACTCATGAGGCTGAGGTAGGAGAATCATCCCAGGAGGCAGAGCTGAGATCGTACCACTGCACTCCAGCCTGAACGACACAGTGAGACTCTCTCTCAAAAAAAAAAAAAAAAAGGAACATAGAGGCATTATACTTTCTAATTTCAAAACATATTAAAAGCTACAATAACAAAAACAATGTGGTACTGACACAAAGACAGATAAACAGATGAAAGAGTAGACTGGAGAACCTACAAATGGACTCTTCTGTATATGATCAAATCACCCTCCACAAAGTTGCCATGAACACAGAATAGACAAAAGATAACCTCCTCAAGAAATAATGTTGAGGCTGGCCAACATGACAAAACCTGTCTCTACCAAAAATACAAAAATTAGCGAGGTACGGTGGTGGATGCCTACAATCCCAGCTACTTGGGAGGCTGGGGCAGGAGAATTGCTTGAGCCAGGGAGGCAGAGGTTGCAGTGGGCCAACTCTGCACTGCACTGCTGCATAGCACCACTGCACTGCAGCCTGGGCAACAGAGCAAGACTTTGTCTCAATTTTAAAAACAAACAAACAAACAAAAAAGAAACACTTAACTGCAGTATATATCAAAATTTTTACACATCAAAGAAAATATTCAATAGGTGACAATCCCTCTTAGGACACTGGTAAAAATAAGAAAAAGAATTTAAAAAATAAAATAAAGGACACTGGTAAAAATATTTGCAAATCACATGTGATAGGAGTTAATATTCACAATATATGAACAACTCTTTAAACAATAAAGTTGAATAATAACTTGTTTTAGAAATAGCAATAATTGACTAATTTTTATCAAAAAAGATACACAAAGCCTGGATGCAAATGGCTCATGCCTGTAATCCTAGCACTTTGGGAGGCCACGATGTTTAGGTCACCTGAGGTCAGCAGTTCAAGACTAGCCTGGCCAACATGGTGAAACCCTGTCTCTAAGAAAAAGGGTAAAAATTAGCTGGGCGTGGTGGTGGCGCCTGTAATCCCAGCTACTTGGGAGGCTGAGGCAGGAGAATCGCTTGAACCTAGGAGGCAGAGGTTGCAGTGTGCCAAGATCGTGCCATTTGCACTCCAGCATGGCATGGGTGACAAGAACGAAACTCCATCTCAAAAAAAAAAAAAAAAGAAAAGAAAGTAGAAGGGTGTGTTTGTCAAGGGCTGCACAGAGGGTAAAACGGGTATTGAGTTTTAATTTCACAAGATGTTCAAATTCTAGAAGTCTTTTGCATAACAATGTGAATATACTTAACATGTCTGAAATGTACAGCTTTTTTTCAGACAAGGTCGCACTCTGTCACCCAAGCTGGAATGCAGTGACACGAATATGTTTCACTTTAGTCTCAAACTCTTAGTCTCAAATAATCCTCCCCGCTCAATCTGCCAAGTAGCTGGGACGACAGGTGCACACCACCATGCTTGGCTATTTTTAACATTTTTTGGTAAAGAGAAAATCTTTATATCTTTCCCAAGCTGGTCTCAACATTTTGGGCTCAAGAGATTCTCCTGTCTTAGCCTCCCAAAATCCAAGAATTACAAATGTGAGCCACCACCATGCCTGGGCATAAAATGTACACCTCAATAGATTTAAGACGGTAAATTTTGGCCGGGCGCGGTGGCCCAAGCCTGTAATCCCAGCACTTTGGGAGGCCGAGGCGGGTGGATCACGAGGTCAAGAGATCAAGACCATCCCGGTCAACATGGTGAAACCCCGTCTCTACTAAAACTACAAAAAATTAGCTGGGCATGGTGGCGCGTGCCTGTAATCCCAGCTACTCAGGAGGCTGAGGCAGGAGAATTGCCTGAACCCA
>NW_016108138.1:16508-18437 GCF_001604975.1 Cebus imitator
AGGCTAAAGAAAGTGAATGCAAACACTATAATTCTTTGCCTTCCAAAAACAAATTTATAAGTAACTATTTTAGTAAATGTGGAGGGCCTACTATCTAATTCACTTCAAACAAAACATACATTCTGCCATGTTGTCATAAATGTCTGAATCTAAAATTACAGACAAATTTGAAATAGAAAATAAAAAGTAAAAGCATATAGGGAGAGTGACATCAGAAAGATGGAGAAATAAGTTACCCTATTTCCTTATCCCTCCACAGCAAGAAAATTTGTCAGCCATCCCTGACAAAAATGCCTTTATGAGAATCAGGCCTCATGGCTGGAACCTGTAATGACAGCTACATGGTACATTAAGGTTGGAGAACTGCTTCAGGCCAGGATTTTGAGCCCAGACTGGGTTATGTAGCAAGATTCCATCTCCAAAATGAATACCTTTCACAGAGCTTTGCGATCCAGGGAGGGAGCTGTGAAACTGCTAAAGCTCAAGATTGAGGAGTGTTTCTTTTCAGAAGGCAGACCCTTATTCAGGTAGCACACTACAAGACCCCTGTTCTTGGCTACAGACCAGAAAATGGCTCACCTGATTTGGTCCCACTGAGAATTCTGCTTACTCTGTAATCATCCCAAACATCTCCCAGCCACACTCTGGGAGAGGTCCTATTCTTCCAGAAACCTGGAGGAAGACACTCGTTTATAGCCATGCAGGCAGGCCTGCAGACCTTGGCCTTTATGTGGTCTCTGAAGGAGTTCAATAACTTTGTTCCAGCTCTCTGAGCCACAGTTCATGGCCAGTTCTGCTTACATAGATATTCACACAATGATCCAGAGAAATGCTCCCTGGTACTCAGTGAAAGCCATACTCATCCACATCCCAATATAAGGCCCACCATCTGCAGACCCGACTGCAAAGTCATGGTGGCTCACATCTGTAATCCCAGCACTTTGGGAGGCTGAGGTGGGTAGATCACCTGAGGTCGGGAGTTCAAGACCAACCTGACCAACATGGAGAAACCCTGACTCTAATAAAAACACAAAATTAGCCGGGCATGGTGGTGCACGCCTATAATCCCAGCTACTCAGGAGGCTGAGGCAGGAGAATTGCCTGAACCCAGCAGGCGGAGGTTGCGGTGAGCCGAGATCGCGCCATTGCACTCCAGCCTGGGTAACAAGAGCGAAACTCCATCTCAAAACAACAACAACAACAACAACAAACCTATCCTAGCATCTGCCCTACAGTGCAAAATCCTAAAGGATATTCAGTCTGTCCAAAAATAAAATGGGAATTACAACCCAAGCCTCTGTAACAAGCCAACTAAAGGTGGACCCTAGTGAACGCCCAGCAGCCTTGTGACCAAGCCACAACTCCACTTCACTACAAATTCAGAGGACATCCCATCACCCTGGGACTCAACCAAAGATCTTTATCTCCAGAAACCAGTTTATAAAACTTGAAGAGGTTTGCTTCTTCATATTTACAGACACCAATGCCAAACTATATTGTGCCCATTGTCAATGCTTCTATTTTAACACTGCATTGAAAGCGTATGGTAGAAGTAGAAGAAGAAAAAAAAAAAAAAAAAAAAAAAAAAAAAAAAAAAAAAAAAAAAAAAAAATAAAAAAAAAAAAAAAAAAAAAAAAAAAAAAGTCATTGAAACTGAAGACAGCCAGGTGTGGTGGCTCACGCCTGTAATTCCAGCACTTTGGGAGACCAAGGTGGGTGGATCACGAGGTCAGGAGTTCAAGACCAGTCTGGCCAAGATAGCGAAACCCTGCCTCTACTGAAAACACAAAAATTAGCAGGGAATCCCAGCTATTTGGGAGGCAGAGGCAGGAGAAACGCTTGAACCTGAAAGATGGAGGTTGCAGTAAGCTGAGATCACGCCACTGCACTCCAGCGTGTGGGTGACAGAGCAAGACTTAATCTCAAAAA
>NW_016108138.1:20132-25644 GCF_001604975.1 Cebus imitator
AAAAAAAAAAAAAAAAAAAAAAAGCACAAAATGGAAGACGCCCCATGTGAGAGGAAAATTTTTAAAAGCAACCCAGCTTTACAGAAATTATTTGTTTTGAAATACAGCTTCCCAAATTAATTTTTCAAGATGCTTTCTCCTTGACCTTGGGACCTCTCAAACTGTGTCATCTGTTGTATTGACTCTCACCTACCTGGGGGTTCATCCACCATCTCATGTTGCTTCATATTCCAGGGCTCTTTTTCTTTCTCCAGACAGGTAATTAGGTCTGGCTTAGAGACAATAATACCTGTTTTATTACAAATAAATAATATGAATCTTGCTCATCTTCTGTAGTTGCCAACTTAATAATGTGCTCATAAAGAGGATGTAATGGAATATTCTAGTAAGTTAATCCCAAAATACTAATTTATAACAGAAATTTCTAAATATTTACAAAATATTTTCAATTTGTAGGTACATAATTTCACTACCCAGTACTACTGAATCAGAAATTGATGGTGGCAATTAGATTTTAAAGTGTGGGCAACAATATTTTAGGCCACAAAATTTCTGGAATTAACATTAAACCAGGCCGGGTGTGGTGGCTCATGTCTGTAATCCCAGCACTTTGGGAGGCCAAGGCAGGTGGATTGTTTGGGGTCAGGAGTTCGAAACCAGCCTGCCAACATGGTAAAATCCCGTCTCTATTAAAAAAAAAAAATTAAATTAAAAAAATTTTTTTAAATAAATAAATAAATAAACAAAACCTTAATCCAGAGTGAAGGATACAGATCATCTCAGGAATGTGGAAAGTTAAGGTCAAAATGAAACATCTTGAAGAAATTCTCTTCTACATGGATTAATCCCCAAGATTTTCTTGAAAACAAGGATACGAAACTCATTTATGCAAAGCATACTTTACCAAAACACATTCTACAAAAAAGAGAAATAAAGCCTTTAGGATATAATAGGAATGGTGTATTGAAGTTATCCTCACCCAGGAAGACCAGGTTTCTGTAGTTCTCTAACATCACATTTTTATATAAATTTTCCTGTGCAGTGTCCAGGCATTGCCACTCCTCCAGAGTAAATTCCATGGCCACATCTGTAAATGTCAATGGTGCCTGAAAAACACACAAACACATTTACCAAGTGGCCATGGGCAGAATTTTTAATCTGACTCAAGGTGAAATGAAAGAGTAAAGAGAACTGGTTCTAACTTATAGGACTGACTAAAATTTTCCAATAAAATGAATTTCAAAACAGAAATATCCTCTCTGAGAAAACAGAGTGGCATAAAATCTACAATATCAGTGCTTTTCTGTTCTTCTGAATAATACAGTATAAAATCAAGGGCATAAACACAAACGTACATTTTTGAGTGCTATACTCACATTCTAAAGAATGAGTTGTGTGTATTATTCAGATCAAAACGACATGTTAAGTTAGAAGGTGCGTCTTAAATTTTAATGTTATAAACTTGAGATCGTGTTAATGCAGATTTTTTTTCAGAAAATCAGAAATAAAGTCTGAGTTGCTGAATTTCTAACAAGCTCACCATTAATGCCAATGTTTTTGCCTCAAAAAGAAGATTTTGTCAAAAACACTGAGTAAGTAAAAGAGCCTGCGTTTTTCCCAGTTTTTCTGGCCTGTAATCAAAGATGAGAGCTTTCATTTTCCAAACACAGATATATGCAAAGAAAACCTAAGAAGGGCAGCTTCCAGATTAAATATGACAATTTATACACATCAGCTGCAAAAAGATACTTAATAATAAAGAGGAAAATAATTAACTCAATAGTAAAAAAGAATCTGTCAGAGAGCTCTTTAACCAAGTGAATCACTAATATCAAGTGCACTAGAACAAATTTTCATAATGTGCTGATATACATAGGACATAACATCACTGCTGAAATATTGCCATCCTGAAAGTTAATTACAGTCTGAATTTAACCTTGCAGAAACATGAGTTTTACGCAAAGTTTAAGATACAGATATCTTCCATGTTCTATAATTTGTAATACTGATATTAAGTAGTCTTTCTTTAGCACCCTATACAGCAAGCATCTTCTAATTTTTTTAATTTAAGTTCTGGGGTACATGTGCAGATCTTGCAGGATTGTTACATAGGTATACACATGCCATGGCGGTTTGCTGCCTCCATCCCCCATCACCTACATCAGGTATTTCTCCTAATGTTATCCCTCCCCAATCTCCCCACCCCCTGCTATCCCTCCCCTAGCCTCCCATCCCCCAACAGACCCCAGTGTGTGATGTTCCCCTCCCTGTGTCCACATCAGAATGGTGATCATCAAAAAATCTGGAGACCACGGATGCTGGAGAGGATGTGGAGAAATAAGAACACTTTTACACTGTTGGTTGGAGTGTAAATTAGTTCAACCATTGTGGAAGACAGTGTGGCGATTCCTCAAGGATCTAGAAATAGAAATACCATTTGACCCAGCAATCCCATTACTGGGTATATACCCAAAGGATTATAAATCATCCTAATTTTTAAAAATAACTTTCTGGGTAATAAATGCCATCCTGTTTAAATAAGCATTTTTTACATCCTGTTCTGCATAAAGCTAATGGAGAACACAGATGGAACCTCAACATTTTATGTTCTCCATTTTCACTAAGGATGGACCCCAAATTTTCCTCAACAGAAATCATGAGTAGCCACAGCTTCCTATGGTCCACAACCACAAAGGAAACAATTTTAATATTGCAGATTATAAATTCATGGTGAAAATTCTGCATGGCATATAAGAAACCAAGACATACAGAATGTAGAAAAGGCTCTGGTATATAGGAAAGAAATATTTTGCAGAGACCCTTGGATATTACATGAATTTTTAAAAGTTGTTAAAACAAACTCATGAGGGAGGAAAAACACAAGCAAAGAAGCAAAGGCTTGCCAATTACTGAGCGCATGGCAGTCCAGGAAGCAGAGTGGACACAGCTCTTGATCTGAGATACGCTTAGCCAAAAGAAAAGCCATCTTTTTCCTTGTTTCTCCCCCTTCTCTGGATTCCTGCTCAGATGAGATTCTTAATAAATTACATCTGCATCTTGAAAAAATGGCTTTAAAGGTTTTAGCACCACCTGTTTACATCCACAGGCAGAAGGACCAGGACCTGCAGTAAAAGCCCACCCATTTCTGTTCTTTATAACAAAAGGGATTCAGGAACAATAAGCTGCTCCATGGGAGCAAAAATATAAATTTCTCTTTTCCTGTACTCAGGTAACCTCCCCTGCCACAGGCACCAGCAATTTTTGCTACAGTAATGGAAATATGGGCCACACTGCCCTGTCCCTACCAAAGCTGAACAGAAAAAGGCCCTGTGACCACCCTTTAGTGCAAAGGTGAAATTTAACTCTCATGAATGTATTTTGAAGCCCTCATACCTGATTCTGGCCTCACCTTAGAGTCACATGAAGCACTTCATTAAAACAACACGGATGCTTCCACCCAGAACAATAAACAGAATCCATGGAAAGGGTACAAGTAGATGTAGGGAACCAGCCCCACATCCCACCAGTGGGTACCCCAAGTTCGGTGGCAACAAAGGACTGAGAAAAAGACAGATTAAGAACGAAAGTGGAACCAGGGGACCATCACTTGCAATGGAGGCAGTGAAGGCCCAGAGCTCTGGTTTCCACAATGTTCACTGAACACAATCACTTTTATCTACAGTGCAGGTGATAGGGTGAATCCGGGAAGGGAGGCTGTGTATCAAACATAAAATTGATAGCAGTGGCGGTTTATGTGAGTTTCTCAAGAACTAAAATCATATGCTTATCTACAGTGCAGTGGTGGGAGTGGGCTTAGCAAGCAGCCTACATGCCTGGTTACATTACAGTGCTTCAAGGAAGTGTTATGTCCTTGGGCGCAGCGTTTCGAGTATCAGAGCTCAGGTCACTCTGTTCCTGGGAACATGCTGGCATAGAGAGGCCTTCCTCCCCAGAGGTCTCTGCGGCCTTCTGCAGTTTATTGTTCCTGATTTCTTTTATACATTACTTATAACCAGTTTATTTAGGTACACTGTAAACCCTTCCTCCAGTGCTGCTTCCCCCAACAAGTAGAGATTTCTGCAAATTGTCCATGTAATCCTAATCAGAAATCTGGGCTGTGGCCGGGCACAGTGACTCACGCCTATAATCCCAGCACTTTGGGAGGCTGAGGAAGGCGGACCACAAGGTCAGGAGATCAAGACCATCCTGGCCAACATGGTGAAACCCTGTCTCTACTAAAAATACAAAAATTAGCTGGGAGTGGCAGCACGTGCCTGTAGTCCTGGCTGCTAGAGAGGCAGAGGTTGCAGTGAGCCAAGATTGCACCACTGCACTCCAGCCTGGTGACGGAGCTAGACTCCAACTCAAAAAAAAAAAAAAGAAAGAAATCTAGGCCGATAACATTTAGCTAAGCATTGCCTCTCAAACTTTAATAAGCTTAAAAATAACTTGGTAAAAAGAAAGAAAATAAAAATAACCTGGTAATTTTGATCCCATTCTACGTATTATAATTCATACAAGGGATCTAAAATGGGTGTTTTAAACCAGACCCCACCAATGCTGATACTGCTCCCCCTGGGCTCATTACTGGCATTAGTTAGAGAAGCAGGCACAGCACAGAGTCCCTTATACTAGGCACTCTTGTCACAACATAAATACTTCTAGGACAAATGAAGACAACTCTTATTTCCATCCTAAAGTATCATATTCTTTGCTGGCTCTTTAAAATTTATAGAACAACCAGAAGGCAGCAAAGTCTGAATGAGTCTGCATTATAAACATGTGCACGTGTACTAATGCAATAATTATTAAGCAGATACTGTGTGCTCAAGAGTATGTTACAGAGCACTTCTGGGAATAACACAGTATGGGATTTAATCCTCATAACACCCCGAGAGCTGGTACTAAGTGTTTAATAATTCCCAAAATTTAGATAAAGGGTCCAGCATTTTTATTTCTTCTTCTGTTTCTGTCATCAATTTCTTTAAAAACTGTAGAGAATAGGGAGCCACCATGGCTCAGGTCAGTTGTCCTGGCACTTGAGGAGGTGAGGCTACATGTTCAAGGCTAGCCTAGGCAACCTAAGAACCATTCATTAAAATAAATAAATAATAAATAAATAAATAACTGTATAGAATAAAAGCTAAATATACAAGATAAGAGAAATAAAGTTTTAATGTAGTTTTGAGAAATTTTATTGTTTAATTTTTTGTGACTTGTGTAGCAACTACTGGATCTGCAGGACTAGAAAACAAGTTACTAAACGGAATGTCTCTGCAAGCACCGGTTTTAATAGAAAACTAAAAACTTAAGACCCTAAAATACATACTTTTTTCCATTTATCTGCTTTAGGGTTAAGAAAACATAAGAACGGCCGGGCGCGGTGGCTCAAGCCTGTAATCCCAGCTCTTTGGGAGGCCGAGGCGGGTGGATCACGAGGTCAAGAGATCGAGACCATCCTGGTCAACATGGTGAAACCCCGTCTCTACTAAAAATACAAAAAATTAGCTGG
>NW_016108138.1:25809-29467 GCF_001604975.1 Cebus imitator
AGGAAACAGGATTCACCAGCCAAAACTCTGATCTCTTCTCATCAATTATGTGACGCAAGGCTCCAGAGTGGGGACAGATCTAAATAAGGCCTCCAAAAAGGGTGGACTGAACAGAGCTGGGGCAGGGAGGGGACCCTTTTTTGAATTCTGCTCTCTAGGGCAATGAAAGCACTTCCAGTTCCATTTTTCTTAAGCTTAACCTAAGAAAAACTTAAATCTCAGACTTTGTATAATTTTTACAACTGCCCCCTCAATTTTAGAACATACACTAGTAAGCAATTTAAACAAATCTCTTACTGATTTCTAGGGTAATTTTATTATAAGTTAAATATGTATTCTTAGCACGGTAAAAGAAATAGAAATAACAATAAAAACTCTCCATCTGTAAATATCCCTTTAGGTGATGACATCAGAAGTCACAACAATATAAAGAACGTGGCCCCAGAAAAGCCCAAGATCTCTGTGCACACATCTATTCATTCTATCAACTATATGATGCTTAATCGCCAGTTGCTAGTCTAGGCTAAAAGTTTCTGAATGGTAGAGACCAAGACTGCTTCATCTATTTTTCTAATGGCCATATGAAACGGAACCAATTAGTTTATTTGTTCAAGTCCCAGACCTCCTCCTCATTTTTCACCCAAGACTACAAAACTGGAGCAACTATTATCTGTGTAGCAACCAAAGATATCTCTTGTATCAGGGGAGGAACAAACACAGGATGACTCATTTCTCTTACACTGAGACGGAAGCAGAATTAACAACTTGTCAGCCTGATACAGTTCTGCTCTAGACATCCTCAAATGTCTCAAAGATGCCTACAAGACTGTGAGAGGATTCCAAGGGACTCTGGGCTGATGGCCCAATAACAAGCCAGGAAAGAGAGACTCAGGCTGATTCTAAATAAAAAATGAAACTGCCCTGGTGGAGCTCCAGAACCTGAATTATCTATCCTGATCAGATAAGAAGATTACCTAACTCTTAGATAAGAAAAAAGAAAAGAATATTCCAGTATCACATTTTACAGGTAGGTGTACTTGTGTTTATGGCTCTGGATACATTGTGGCCTTGATCTCTCACTCCTAAGATGCAGATTTTGGCATCAGATTCTATTTACACTGGGAGCGTCTCACATAATTGCAGCAGGTCACTGGACAAGATCTGAAAAGCTCAAAGAGCCACGCTTTTAAAGGGGAACGACAAGATGTCTATGTTGACATCTCACAATGCAGAAAATGCCTCCTGCTGATTTTCCATACATTCTTAATTCAAAGTCCATCCCTTTTGTTTATAAATCCCAGGCAGAGGCCAGACCTTATGTGCAGATTGTAGGTGGGAACAACCTGGCTCTGCATCCTTGGATGTTACAGCAAGCAGAGCACAATCAAAGGAGAAATCCCCTCATAGAGGCTGCTCTATCACAGTCTAAATGATACGTCTACCTAAAAGGAAAAAGCTGGGGCAACATGAATATAAGTAGACAGTTTATTTGGACCAAGCTTGAGGATTATAACTTGGAAGGACACAGTTTGTCACAAATTGTTTATTTACAGAAATAGCATTGATTATTGATTGGATATACATAATTAAGATTTAGAGTTTGGGTTACAGTGTCTACTTAGGCACTATTTTATAGCTACTGATGGCAACAGTGAACAGTTTCAATAGATAAATACACAGTTCAAACAGAGGAGAAAGACATAATTGTGTTCTCATTTTAATGTCTCTCTGAGTCTGAAAACTAAAAGGACTTGCATTCCTCAGGTGACAGTTTTTCTTTATTCCCAAATTTCAAGACCTAGATTCAAAATTTGGAGCTACAGATTTAGGTCCTGGATGGGTGGAGTAGCAGCAGGTGTTAACCTGCACATTTGTGGGCACTGTAGTAAGAGAATAAAGTGGAAATTGGAGATTCTCAAGTCTACATGTTTACTCAATGCACACGTGTTACTCTGATTGGATTTCTGAGCCCCCTGGTCTATGAATCAGTTTCGGGTATGAAGATACAGGAGTCACTGAAAGAGGTAAAGTGGTTGATTGCTGCCCTGTGACGTTGTAGAAATCTAGCCTAGCCTCTCTAGAAATGACTGTGGAGGACTATAGATGGCAAAATAGATACCAAATAGGCAGAGACACAATTCTGCCTGCATATTTAGGAAACAGCATGCACTCTGCAGCACAACTGGGAGCTGGCAGGAAGCCTGAGAGTAAAAGTTTCCTCTAGAGTAAAGCTTGGTTGGCATCTTACATGTTTATATTATGTCTGTTAATTCCAGACAGTGTTTGGGAACTATAAAAGAAAAATCGTCTCCAGTTCCAGAGAAACTCCACAATGATAAAACAGAAAGAAAGCTGTTTTGGGGAAGGGCAGGGAGGGAAAAAAAAAGAAAGCTGTTTTAGGCCAGGCGCAGTAGCTCACGCCTGTAATCCCAGCACTTTGGGAGGCTGAGGTGGGCGGATCACCGAAGGTCGAGGGTTCAAGACCAACCTGACTAACATGGAGAAACCTCGTCTCCACTAAAAATACAAAAATTGGCTGGGTGTGGTGGCGCATGCCTGTAATCCCAGCTACTTAGGAGGCTGAGGCAGGAGTATTGCTTAAACCTGGGAAGTGGAGGTTGTAGTAAGCTGAAATCACACCATTGCACTCCAGCCTGAGCAACAAGACTCTGTCTCAAAAAAAAAAAAAAAAAAAAAAAAAAAAAAAAAAAAAAAAAAAAAAAAACAGAAAGAAAGAAAGCTATTTTATTACACAATTAAACCAGAATGTGACATGCATTAGTCAATCTGCTTAAGAGATTGCAAAGACAAAATTATGGTCACCATAATTAGTTCACAAGTAGAGGAATTTCCAGCACCATGTTATAAATAGTTTATAATTTAATGACAAAATAAACTTTTTCACATCTTCATAACAGGAGGTAACTTTGCAACTTGAAGCCAGGTGTCTGTCTCACCCTCCTGCAGAAATGGTTGAATGTGGTGCTTTTTGTCTATTTACATTTTAAAGCAATGGCTCTCTACTCCCTGAGCACTGGGTGGGCTACAGGACCCTGCTGCCCTCTCCTGATGGCTCATGTCCTTCCTTGACTCCCACCGTCCACCACTGAGGCACAGCACAGGGTTCACAGGTAGCAGCTCACATCGTATGTGAACCCCAATTGCCATAGCAGCACTCCAGTGCCACATCAGAGAGTGAAGCCAGAGCTGCAGGAGGAGAGCCCGCAGGTCTCCTGGGTAGAACTGCACCTTCACAATAATGGAAATGGGAACAGTGTTTCAGCGTCAGTTTCTATTTGTAATGGTGACATGGAAAAAACATTGCTGGATTTTCAGCATGAGTCTAGACAGCGACAGCTTCAAGAGTTCTTGGCCGGCGTAGTGGCCTACACCTGTAATCCTAGCACTTTGGGGAGCTGAGGCAGGCGAATTGCCTGAGCTCAGGAGTTTGAGACCAGTCTAGGAAACACGGTAAAATCCTGTCTCTACTAAAATATTAAAAAATTAGCTGGGCATGGCGGCGTGTACCTGTAGTCCCAGCTACCTGGAAGGCTGAGGCAAAAGAATTGTTTGAAACCTGGAGGCGGAGGTTGCAGTGAGCCGAGATCGCACCACTGCACTACAGCCTGGGTGACAAAGCAAGACTCTGTCTCTTTAA
>NW_016108138.1:30382-32424 GCF_001604975.1 Cebus imitator
GCTGTTAAACATGCCATGCTTACAGGCACATAGTACATTCTATGTCCTTGTACTTTAACCAAGATATCTGTGCTGGATGTGCTCACAGGCATGTCCCAGCTCTCCATGGCTTTTACCTGTTTGGAAAAGTTTTAAGTTGTTAGCCAATCGGGTTTTAGTTTAGATTGTGAGGTCTGGTTCCAGCCAATGGAGATCAAACACAGCAGTTTAAGAACAGCCCCAAATGAATAGGGGGTAAATTTGTGCATTGCCCTTTGTTCACTGTACTCTCGTGACAAGATGGCTAGTAATAGTACCCTTCCTGCAGTCCAGGAAGTAAAACTTGCGTTGTTAAATAATCCTTTGTCTCAGTGCTAATTTTTCTTTGCGGCACCAAGCATCTATTTCCAACATGTGATTTATCAAGGTGACCAGAAAATATTCCTTAAAAGGAATTTCTCTCTAAACACCCAAGTACACAGCTACTCTCAGCATGAGAAACATAAGCATTATGAAAAAAGACCTTGGACATGCTGTGTGCGCTTCAAAGAATATTTAGGAAGGAAAAAAGCAGAAAACAGAAAGCTGTTTTTAAAAAAATCCATAGATATACATGAATAAAGCAAGTTCTTAGAGAGCTATGAAGAGACTTAGATTCTGACACAATAATAGTGGGAGATTACAACATCCCACAGACACTAATAGAGAGATCATTGAGGCAGAAAATTAACAGACATCAGGACCTAAGCTGAACATTTGACCAAATAGTCCTAATAGAAATCTATAGAACTCTTCATGTAAAACCAACATAGTATACATTCTCTCAACACGAGAGGTCATAATACTCTAAAATTGAGTACACAATCAAAAACAGAACAAATCTCTACAAATTCAAAAATTTCAAAATCATACCAAATACATATTTAGACCACAGCTTAATAAAGATATCATTAAATACAAAGAAAATTACTTAAAATCATACAATTACATGGAAATTAAGCATGTAAATGATTTTTGGGTAAATAATAAAATTAAGATAGAAATAAAGAAATTCTTTGAAACAAATGAGTAAAGATATAACATAAACCAGAGTTTCTGCAACACAGCTCAGGCACTGTTAAGAGGAAAATTTAACTCTAAACGCTCAAATCAAAAACAAAGAAAGATCTGAATTTAACAACCTAACATTATAAATAACAAAATAAGAGAAGCAAGAGAAAACCAACCACTGAGCTAGCAGAAGACAAGAAATAACCCAAATCATATCTGAACTGAAAGAGATTTAGACATAAAAAGTCATATTAAAAAAAATTAAGAAATTTAGAAGTTAAATCTTTTGAAAAAATCAATAAGATAAATAAACCACTAGCAAGCTTAATGAAGAGAAGATAAAAAAAAATTAGAAATGACAAAAGGGACATTATCACTGGCCTCACAAAAAACAGAAGTAACTACTGAAGCATACTATGAACACTTGTATACACACGCTTCTTTTCTAAAAGAAATCAATAAATTCCTGGACAAATACATCCTCCCATAACTGAACAACAACAAATAATCCCTAAATAGACCAATAACGAGCTTCAAAATTGATTTAGTAGTAAATAGCCTATCAACCAAAAATTTTAAAAGCCCAGGCCTAGACAAATTCACAGGTGAATTCCACCAGATGTACAAAGAAAGGCTGGCATTACACCTTCTAAAACGATTACTAAAAATTGATATGAAGGGACTTCTCCCCAGCTCATTATGTAAGAACAGCATCATTGTGATACCAGAATCTAGCAGAGACAAAACAAAATAAGAAAACTTCTGTTAAATGAAAGTTGCCAGGCGGAAAGAAAGAAAGAAAAGAAAAGAAAGAGAGAGAGATGGCCGGGCACGGTGGCTCAAGCCTGTAATCCCAGCACTTTGGGAGGCCGAGGCGGGTGGATCACGAGGTCAAGAGATCGAGACCATCCCGGTCAACATGGTGAAATCCCGTCTCTACTAAAAATACAAAAAATTAGCTGGGCATGGTGGTGCGTGCCTGTAATCCCAGCTACTCAGGAGGCTGAGGCAGG
>NW_016108138.1:33319-36919 GCF_001604975.1 Cebus imitator
AAAAAAAGAAAATGCTTTCAATAAAATTTAACATCTTTTATGTTTAAAACCCTCAAAAACTAGGCATTGTAGGTACATACTTCAAAAAACTGCGTTATCTATGACAAACCCACGGCCAACATACTGAATGGACACAAGCTGGAAGCACTGCTTCTTGAAAACTGGCACAAGACAAGGATATCTTCTCTCATCACTTCTATTAGACATAGAATTGGAAGTCCTGACCAGAGCAATCAGGCAAGACAAAGAAATAAAAGGCGGTGACGTCATTTCCGGCGCGACCATCTCCTCGGCGTAGTCCAGGGTGATCTTGGGAACTATGCCGAAAGTAGTGTCTAGGTCAGTAGTCTGCTCTGACACTCGGGACCGGGAGGAGTATGACGACGGTGAGAAGCCCCTCCATGTGTACTACTGTTTGTGCGGCCAGATGGTCCTAGTGCTGGACTGCCAGTTAGAGAAACTGCCCATGAGGCCCCGGGACCGGTCCCGTGTGATTGATGCTGCCAAACATGCCCATAAGTTTTGTAACACAGAAGATGAGGAGACTACGTATCTGCGGAGACCTGAAGGCTTTGAACGACAGTACAGGAAGAAATGTGCAAAATGTGGACTGCTGCTCTTCTACCAATCCCAGCCAAAGAATGCTCCTGTTACCTTCATTGTGGACGGAGCAGTAGTCAAGTTTGGCCAGGGCTTTGGGAAAACAAACATATATACTCAGAAACAAGAGCCTCCTAAAAAGGTGATGATGACCAAACGGACCAAAGACATGGGCAAGTTCAGTTCTGTCACTGTGTCTACCATCGATGAAGAGGAAGAGGAGATTGAGGCCAGGGAAGTTGCCGATTCATATGCACAGAATGCCAAAGTGATTGAAAAACAGCTAGAGCGCAAAGGCATGAGCAAGAGACGACTGCAAGAGCTGGCCGAGCTGGAAGCCAAGAGAGCGAAAATGAAGGGGACCTTGATTGACAACCAGTTCAAATAACCAGACTGTTTTCTGAGCCCTAGACTGGAGGCAGACATTTAGATCAAGAGGCAAAGTACTTTCTTGATTACATAGACTGGTTCCTGTTTATGTCCTAGCAGAAGTCTTTACGTTGTTTCCCATTGATTTTCCTGCATTCAGTGAGTTCTTTAACTGAGTCCATTTGACCTGCTTTCTAGGAGATGGAGTTTTCTAAATTTTTCTCTACTTAGGCTTTCTGTACTATTTTTTGTCCATTTGATGCAAACTTCTTTAGCTGTGTAAAAACTTTACAAATAGATCAGTGCTTGAGTGTCTCCAGTCTCTAAAGTGGCTGCTTTTATTCTTTCTTCAAAGTTAATAACATGTTTCACGATATTTGGACAAAATATTATAGTGTGTCATAGAGAAAAGCAGTGTGAATTATATTTAGGTATAGCAAGTCAGATCCTTTCAAGTGACTGTCTCTGTTCTTAGAAGGGTTCTTGGAATTGGCTGTGGTTTGAATCTTTCTACAGGCAGAGGAGACCCATTAAAAGCCAAAATCTGCATAAAGCTTTCTTTGCTTCAAACACCGAAGCTATAGGTGTGCCATCCCATGTCAGACTTTACTCAGAGAAGGGAAAGCCAGATTGCAGTGAAGGGGGTAGGACAGCTCAGATCCAAATGAAAACAGGGTCTCAATAAGTCACCCAAGGGAGCTACCCTCTTGTCGGGCAGCTAGTACCGCTTCCTTGCATGGATTCATATATAGGAGGGAGATGTTATAGATTAAGAAATGATAGCGAGATAAACAAAATGATCTGTTGGTTATCTTTTAGTTTACATTTGCTATTTGCAGAGGAGTGTTGTATATATAGATATTATTTTATGTCACACTGCTTCAGAGATACCTATATCCATGTGTTTTTATTCATGTTTTTATCCATCCACCTGTATTAAAAGATGTTGGGACAGGAAAACAAACAAACAAACAAACAAACAAACAAAAAAAAAAACAAGTAAAAGACATCCAAACAGGAAGAGAGAAACTCTGACTATTTCTATTTGCAGATGACATAATTCTATATCTAGAAAACACTATAGTCTTGGCTGAAAAGCTCTTTAAACTGACAACTTCAGCAAAGTTTAAGGATACTAAATGAATGTACAAAAATCAGTAGCATTCCTGTACATTAACAACACCCAAGCCGAAAACCAAATCAAAACCACAATTCATAGTTGCTACAAGAATAAAATATCTAGAAATAAGCAGGGAGGTAAAAGATTTCTATAACAATAATTACAAAACACTTCTTAACACTTCTTAAACACTTTGCCCGGCGAACAGATGATTTTCAAAAGACATAATGTGGTTAATGACCACATGAAAGAAATACTCAGCCAGGTGTGGTGGCTCACGCCTGTAATCTCAGCACTTTGGGACGCCAAGGCGGGCAGATCACCTGAGGCCAGGAGTTCAAGACCAGCCTGGCCAACATGGTGAAACCCTGTCTTAAAAAAAAAAAAAAAAAAAAAAAAAAAAAAAAAAAAAAAAAAAAAAAAAAAAAAAAAAAAAAAAAAAAAAAAAAAAAAAAAAAAGAAATACTCATCACTAATCATTAGAGAAATGTTACGAAAAACCACAATGACATACCATCTCAGATCAGTCAGAATGACTATTATTAAAAAGTCAAAAAATGTTTGGAGGCCAAGGCAGGCGGATCACCTGAGGTCGGGAGTTCAAGACCAGCCTGACCAACATGGTGAAATTCCGTCTTAAAAAAAAAAAAAAGTCAAAAAATGATAGATCCTGGTAAGGTTGCATAGAAAAGAGGATGCTTATACACTGCTGGTGGGAATGTAAATCAGTTCAACCATTGTGAAAAGCAGTGTGGTGATTTCTCACAGAATTATCATTGACCCAGCAACCTCATAAATGGATACCCAAAGAAATATAAGTTATTCTGTCATAAAGACACATGCACACACGTTTACTGCAGTACTATTCACAATGGCAAAGACACAGAATCAACCTAAATACTTATCAATGGTAGACTGGATAAATAAAATATTGCTCAATTGTCACGGTGGCTCACACCTGTGGGAGGCTGATGAAGGCAGATTTCCTGACCTCAGGAGTTTGAGACCAGCTAAAGTAACCTGTGAAAACCCCATTTCTACAAAAAACACACATAAAAAATTAGTCAGGCGTAGCGGCGTATGCCTGTAGTCCAAGCTACTTGAACAGCTGAGGTAGAAGAATTGCTTGAGCCCAGAATGTTGAGGCTGCAGTGAGCCAAGATCATGCCAGTGCATTCCAGCCTGGGTGACAATGTAAGACCCTGTCTCCACAAAAAACTAAACAAATTAAATAAAATAAAATAAGAATTTTAAAAATACATGATACATAAACATCATGGAATACTCTGTGGCCATAAAAATGAACAAGATGGCCGGGCGCGGTGGCTCAAGCCTGTAATCCCAGTACTTTGGGAGGCCGAGGCGGGTGGATCACAAGGTCAAGAGATCGAGACCATCCCGGTCAACATGGTGAAACCCCGTCTCTACTAAAAATACAAAAAATCAGCTGGGCATGGTGGCGCGTGCCTGTAGTCCCAGCTACTCGGGAGGCTGAGGCAGGAGAATTGCCT
>NW_016108138.1:37609-38798 GCF_001604975.1 Cebus imitator
GGAGTTTCGCTCTTGTTACCCAGGCTGGAGTGCAATGCCATGATTTAAGTTCACTGAAACATCTGTCTCCCAGGTTCAAGCAATTCTCCTGCCTCAGCCTCCCAAGTAGCTGGAATTACAGGTGCCCACCACCATGCCCAGCTGATTTTTGTATTTTTAGTAGAGACAGGATTTCTTCATGTTGGCCAGGCTGGTCTTGAACTCCTGATCTTAGGTGATCTGCCCACCTTGGCATCCTAGAGTGAGTGCTGGGATTACAGATGTGAGCCACCATGCCTGGCCAAACGTGTACAAATTTTACCAATCAGACTTCTGGCTTCTCTCTATATATGCAAGCTGCTTGAATAAATGGTAAAAATTACTGTTTATTTCCTCTGTGAAGTTTTGTTTTTGTTTTAAGATGCAGACTTGCTCTGTTGCACAGGCTGGAGTACAGAGGCACGATCTTGGCTCACCACAACCTCTACCTCGCCAGGTTCAAGCGATTCTCCTCCCTCAGCCTCCCAAGTAACTGGGACTACATGCACGTACCGCCATGAGCAGCTAATTTTTAAATTTTTACTAGAGACGGGTTTCACTATGTTGGCCAGGCTGGTCTCAAATTCCTGACCTCCTCATCTGCCTGCCTCGGCCTCCCGAAGTGCTGGGATTACAGGTGTGAGCCACTGTGCCCAGCCTCTCTGTGAAGTTTTAATTGGAACATGCATTTGTGGGGCTAGTCTTCAGCCGTTAACAAATCTGTTGTGTTTCGTGCTATAAATGTCTTTCTGTATTGTTCCATTA
Source organism: Cebus imitator (assembly GCF_001604975.1). Classification (NCBI taxonomy): domain Eukaryota; kingdom Metazoa; phylum Chordata; class Mammalia; order Primates; family Cebidae; genus Cebus; species Cebus imitator. The sequence continues at coordinate 38,393 of NW_016108138.1, forward strand.
TTAAGAGGGGTACCTTAGAATAGCATGCTGGCGTAGGACCCCATAAGCCTGCTGTTTAAGACGGCCCAGAAAGCTGATCAATCATGTCCTTGGATGCTTGACTCTGTAATCATGTTACATTATTTTCTCTTGATCTCCACCATCACAGTGATGGCCCGGCTTCAGGGTTCAATTCCCAGCTCACAGAATGAGTAGTTTCTTGTTTATTTTGTTGATTCTATTCCCCTCCAGGAGCTGTCTTGAAATTTCCTTTCTCAGAAAACCTTTGAAGTTACTTTTGTTAAAGTTCAAAAGCCAGAGATGGGCCGGGCGCGGTGGCTCAAGCCTGTAATCCCAGCACTTTGGGAGGCCGAGGCGGGTGGATCACGAGGTCAAGAGATCGAGACCATCCTGGTCAACATGGTGA
>NW_016108138.1:40283-48699 GCF_001604975.1 Cebus imitator
GGAGGCTGAGGCAGGAGAATTGCCTGAACCCAGGAGGCGGAGGTTGCGGTGAGCCGAGATCACGCCATTGCACTCCAGCCTGGGTATCAAGAGCGAAACTCCGTCTCAAAAAAAAAAAAAAAGCCAGAGATATTGGCTGTTTGGCCTGACTAACATCTGGTCATAAGTACTTTAAACATTCCTTTTTGTTTGTTTGTTTTTTTGAGACAGTGTCTCACTCTGTTGCCCAGGCTGGAGTGCAGTGGTGCCATCTCAGCTCACTGCAAACTCTGCCTCCCAGGTTCAAGCAATTCTCTGCCTCAGCCTCCAGAGCAGCTGAGATTCCAGGCACACACAACCAAGCCCAGCTAATTTTTGTATTTTTAGTACAGAGGTGTTTCACCATGTTGCCCAGGTTGGTCTGGATCTCCTGACCTCATGAACCACCCACCTCAGGCTTCCAAAGTGCTGGGATTACAGGTGTGAGCCACTGTGCCTGGCCAATACTTTAAACTTTCTAAAAGAGCACTATGGTTAAAAGTCAGCTTAACTAACAGCAGATATTCAAGCTCTAAGAGCCTGGGACTCTCTGGGAAAAATACAAGGTGCCACAGACCCTATTTTTGAAAACACCCCTTTTTCCTCACAAAACCCCAGGAACTGAAAGTGGATAGATGTCTCTCAAAATGAGGTTCTATTCTCTTTTGCATTGCATTATCTGACATTTTTGGCTCTGTGGGTTATCAGAAATTACTTCATATTATTAAAAAAATTTGGTATGTAATAAGGTAAGCTTTTGAGGATGGCTGATAGCAGTTATGGGGAAATACTCAGTTCTTCACGTTTGACTCAAAGAAGCATACTCTTGACTGCCTAGGACATAGGGAGATGTACCCCCACAATGGCCCCAGTGAGAATTAAGACTTCCATAGGGATGAACTGATTCTCTCTTTTTTAGATCCAAGATCTGAAGTAAAAATGAGACCCTTGGCTGGGAGTGGTGGCTCATGCCTGTAATCCCAGCACTTTGGGATGCCAAGGCAGGTGGATCACAAGATCAGGAACTTGAGACCAGCCTGGCCAACATGGTGAAACCCTGTCTCTACTAAAAATAAAAAAATTAGACCGGGAATGATGGCTCACACCTGTAGGCCCAGCACTTTGGGAGGCCAAGGTGGGTGGATCACCTGAGGTCAGGAGTTTGAAACCAGCCTGGACAACGTGGCAAAATCCCTTCTCTACTAAAAACATAAAAATTAGCCTGGTGCAGTGGTGGGTGTCTGCAATTCCAGCTACTAGGGAGGCTAAGGCAGGAGAATCATTTGAGCCTGGGAGGCCAAGTTTGCACGCCAAGATCACGCCATTGCACTCCAGCCTGAGCAACACAGCGAGACTCCATCTAAAAAAAAAAAAAAAACACAAAAATTAGCCGGGCATGGTGGCACTCGCGTGTAGTCCCAGCTACTCGGGAGGCTTAGGCAGGAGAATTGCTTGAACCCAGGAGGCAGAGATTGCTGTGAGCCGAGATTATGCCGCTGCACTCCAGCATAGGTGACAGAGTAAGACTCTGTCTCAAAAAAATAATAATAAATAAAATAAAATAAAAATAATCCCACCTACAATAACTGTAGTAACTATATTTAAAAATAAATATGCGCAAAAGGGTGAAACATCTTACATTATAATCTAAAGAACATCAAGTAAAAAATTAAATAATATACAAATGGAAAAATATTACTTCAGTTATGAATTGGTATTAATATTTTTAAATATGTGTTTTACACAAAATGACCTACAGATATAATGTAACCTTTATCAAAATACCAGTGACATACTTCATAAAAGTTTTTAAAAATGTATCTAAAATTTTTATGGTAACACAAAAGACCCTGAATACCTAAGCAATCAAGCAAAAAAGAAAGGCTGAAGGTATCACACTGACTTTGAAATCTACTACAAAACAATAGTAAGCCAAAGAGTATGATACTTAAATAAAAACAAAGACATAGGTCAATGGAGCAGAAAAGAGAGATCAGAAATATATCCATGTATTTACAGTTAACTGATTTTGAATATAGGTGACAATTTTATAGAAAAAGAACAGTATCTTTAATAAATGGTGTTGAGAAAACTTTATGGCCACATGCAGAGCAATAAAATGAGACCCCTAGTTAACACCACATATAAAAATCAACTAAAAATAAATTAGAAACTTAGATGTAAGATTTAAAACCCTGAAACTAATAGAAAAAATAGAGTGAAAGCACCATAACATTGCTCTGGACAGTGGCTTTTTTGCTTTAACCTCAAAATTCCAGAAAACCAAAGGAAAAATAGATGAGTCAGATTACTTCAAATTAAAAAGCTAGTGCACAAAATCTGCTACAATCAACAGGATGAGAAAACTAAAAAATGGTAGAAAATATGCGCAAATCATCCATGTAACAAGGGGATATTGACAAAATAAAATCAACAGTTCAGCATCTAATGAATAAACAAAGAAAATGTGGTAGACAGGCATAAGTAATGAGACCTTAGTTCGAGGGCACACTGTGTCCTTTTGTCTTCATACCAGAAATGACATGACGGGGTACACTCCGGACGAGAACCTGTGGCTGCAGCAGCTGCAAGCACTGAGAAGGCAATGGCTAAAGGACCAGAAACTGAGCCCTCGCGAGCCGGTGCTGCCCCCAGAGAAGATATGGCCTATGGAGAAATCCTGGAATAAGTTTTTGGCAAATAAGATCTCTTGGAGGAACATCGTCTATAAGGTATACGTAAAGAGTATGTTTATTTTTACTCATGTACTTGTACCTGTCTGGATTGTTCATTATTACATGAAATATCATGTGGCTATAAAATCATGTGGCTATAAAACCATATGCCATCGTTCAATTGAAGGCCAGAATATTCCCAGGTGATACAACTGTGGAGACTGGAGAAGTAATTCAACCTATGAAAGAATTTCCTGATCAACATCATTAAAGATTATGTAAAAATTTAAAAGGCTCATGAACCTAAGTTTGTTCCTACATAACCATATTTACTGAATTTTCTGGAACAGTAACTTAATAAACTTTATTCTCAGAAGTTGTCATATTTCTTTTCAGCATTGTACAATTTGAGACTCTGAGTAATTTAACAATAAATAAAAACTGGATATGCTAAACAAAACAAAAAAAGGAAAATGTGGTAGATATACACTATGGAATAGTATTCATCTAAAAAATTCTATTATTTTCCTTTTTTTAATTGTACTTTAGGCTCTGGCGTACATGTGCAGATCACGCAGGATTGTAGCATAAGTACACACATGGCAATCTGGTTTGCTGCCTCGATCCCCCCGTCACCTATATCTGGCATTTCTCCCCATGTTATCCCTTCCCGACCTCCCCACCCCCCACCCCCACACCCTCCCACCACTGTCCCTCCCTTGACCACCCCCAACAGACCTCAGCAGTGTGTGATGCTCCCCTCCCTGTGTCCCTGCGTCCTCACTGTTTAACAGCCACCTATGAGTGAGAACATGCGGTGTTTGATGTTCTGTTCTTGTGTCAGTTTGCTGAGAATGATGGTTTCCAGATCCATCCATGTCCCTACAAAGGACATGAACTCATAACTTTTTATGGCTGCATAGTATTCCATGGTGTATATGTGCCACATTTTCCCTGTCCAGTCTATCGTCGATGGGCATTTGGGTTGGTTCCAGGTCTTTGCTATTGTAAACAGTGCCACTATGAACATAAGTGTGCATGTGTCTTTATAATAGAATGATTTATAATCCTTTGGGTATATACCCAGTAATGGGATTGCTGGGTCAAATGGAATATCTATTTGTAGGTCCTTGAGGAAGTGCCACACTATCTTCCACAATGGTTGAACTAGTTTACACTCCCACCAACAGTGTAAAAGTGTTCCTTTCTCTTCACATCCTCTCCAGCATCTGTTGTCTCCAGATTTTTTAAAGACTGACATTCTAACTGGCATGAGGTGGTATCTCAATTTGGTTTTGATTTGCATTTCCATAATAATCAGTGATGATGAGCATTTTTTCAAATGTTTGGTGGCCTCATAGATGTCTTCTTTTGAAAAGTGTCTGTTCATATCCTTCACCAACTTCTGTGTTTGGTTTTTTTCTCGTAAATTTGTTTTAGTTCTTTGTAGATTCTGGATATTAGTCCCTTGTCAGATGGGTAGATTGCAAAATTTTTTTCCATTCTGTTGGTTGCCGGTTCACTCTAATGATTGTTTCTTTTGGTGTACAGAAGCTCTGGAGTTTAATTAGGTCCCATTTGTATATTTTGTTTTTTGTTGCCAATGCTTTTGGTATTTTAGTCATGAAGTCCTTGCCTATGCCTATGTCCTGAATGGTTTTGCCTAGGTTTTCTTCTAGGGTGTTTATGGTGTTAGGTCTTATGTTTAAGTCTTTAATCCATCTGGAGTTAATTTTAGTGTAATGACAGGAAGAGGTCCAGTTTCTGTTTTCTGCACATTGCTAGCCAGTTTCCCCAACACCATTTATTAAACAAGGAATCCTTTCCCCATTGCTTATTTTTGTCAGTTTTGTCAAATATCAGATGGTTGTAGATGTGTGGCGTTGCCTCTGAGGCCTCTGTTCTGTTCCATTGGTCTCTATCTGTTTTGATACCAGTACCATGCTGTTGTGATTACTGTAGCCTTGTAGTATAGTTTGAAATCAGGTAGCGTGATGCCTCTGGCTTTGTTCTTTTTGCTTAGGATTGTCTTGGCTATGCACTCTATTTACTTGAAAAATCTTCCTCCATCCCTTTATTTTTAGCCGATTTGTGTCCTTGCATGTGAGATGGGTTTCCTGAATACAACACACCGATAGGTCTTTACTTTTTATCCAATTTGCCATTCTGTCTTTTGATTGGGGCATTTAGCCCATTTACATTTAAGGTTAATATTGTTATGTTTGAATTTCATCCTGCCATTTTGATGCTAGCTGGATGTTTTGCCTGTTAGTTGACATATTTTCTTCATTGCGTTGATGGTCTTTACCATTTGGTACATTTTTGGAGTGGCTGGTACTCGTTGTTCCTTTCCTTGTTTAGTGCTTCTTTCAGGAGCTCTGTAAGGCGGGCCTGGTGGTGATGAAATCTCTCAGCAATTGCTTGTCTGTAAAGGATTTTATTTCTCCTTCACTTATGAAGCTTAGTTTGGCTGGATATGAAATTCTAGGTTGAAAGTTCTTTTCTTTAAGGATGTTGAATATTGGCCCCCACTCTCTTCTGGCTTGTAGAGTTTCTGTGGAGAGATCCACTGTGATTCAGATGGGTTTCCCTTTGTGGGTAACCTGATTTTTATCTCTGCCTGCCCTTAGCATTTTTTTCCTTCATTTCAACCCTGGCGAATCTGACGATTATGTGTCTTGGGGTTGCTCTTCTTGAGGAATATCTTTGTGATATTCTCTGTATTTCCTGGACTTGACTGTTGGCCTGCCTTGCTAGGTTGGGGAAGTTCTCCTGGATAATATCCTGAAGAGTGTTTTCCAGCGTGGATTCATTCCCTCCATCACATTAAGGTAACCTATCAAACATAGATTAGGTCTTTTCACATAATCCCATATTTCTTGGAGGCTTTGTTCATTTCTTTTCACTCTTTTTTCTCTATTCTTGAATTCTCATTTTATTTCATTGAGTTGATCTTCAATCTCTGATATCCTTTCTAAAGTCCTCCGTGCTGTTTTTTCAGCTCCATCAAGTCATTTATATTCTTCTCTAAGCTGTTTATTATAGTTAGCATCTCATCTAACCTTTTTTCTACATTCTTAGTTTCTGACAAACAAGGTGAAACTCCGTCTCTTAAAAAAAAAAAAAAATAGGTTTGGAAAGATTGAATTATTAAAAAAATTAATAAAAATAATATTAATGCAGGAAAGAGAAGCAGAAATTAAATTAAAAAATTTTTATTTTATAATCAAACTTCCCTGAGTCCTTCTCCCTCCTGTGGAATTGTATCCTGCTTTGCAAGTTTTATAAATTTATAGATTCTTGTATTCTTGTTCGCTACACCTGATAACTGTAAGATTCTGTAACACAGTGAAGGTCCTTTGCATTGGGTTAGCACATGTTCTTTTAGCTCTGAGAAGTTTGTTATTACCCACTTTTTGAAGCCTGTTTCTGTCAATTCATCAAATTCATTCTCCATCCATCTTTGATCCCTAGCTGGTGAGGGGTTGTGATCTGTTGGAGGAGGAGAGGCATTCTGGTTTTTGGTGTTTTCATCCTTTTTGCTGTGGTTTCTTCCCATAGTAGTGGCTTTATCTACCTGTGGTCTTTGTAGTTGGTGACTTTCAGATGGGGTCTGAGAGGACGTCATTTTTGTTGATGTTGAAGCTATTTAGTTCTGTTTCTTAGTTTTCCTTCTAACAGTTAGGCCCCTCTGATGCAGGACTGCTGGAGGTCCACTCCAGACCCTGCTTGCCTAGGGATCACCCTCGGGGGCTGCAGAAACCTAGTTGTTGCTGCTGGTTTCTTCTTCTGTTATCTTTGTCCCAGAAGGGCACTTGCCAGATGTCGGCCTGAGTTCTCCTTCATGATGTGTCTCTTTGGGTATGTGGGGGTTGGGGAGCTGCTTGAGGAGACAGTCTGTCCGTTATAGGAGCTCAAGTGCTATGCTGGGAGCTCCGCTGTTCCATGCAGAGCTGCTTGGCAGGTACCTTTAAGTCTGCTGCAGCTGAACTCATAACCAACTCTTTCCCCAGGTGCTCTGACCCAGGAAGGTCAGCTTTATTTATAAGTTCCTGATGTGCTGCTGCCTTTTTTCAGAGATGCCCAGCCCCGCACGGAGTAGTCTAGTCACAGTCTGCCAGCAAAGGTGTTGCTGAGCTGCTGCAGGCTCTGCCCAGCCGCTGTGTGAACTGCCTCAGTATTGGTGGATGCACTTCCCCCCACTGAGCTGGACCACCTTGGGTCCAGCTGTGCTTGCTGCGAAACTCTCAATACAGTGTTTCAGATTGCTTGTTTTGTGGGGGTGGTACCTGCCAAGCCAGATCACCTGGCTCCCTGTCTCAGCCCCCTCCCTTTCGGTTGAATGGGCAGCTCTGTCTCCCAGACATTCCAGGTGCCTGTTGAAACGGGTGCCCAGATTTGTGTGAGTTTCTGTGCGTCTACCCCGTGGCACCAGCCGTGCTGAAAACTCGTGGCACTTTTCGGCCTGGGAATCTCCTGGTCTGTGGGCAGGGAAAACTTGTTTGGAAATACGGTGAGCACTCACCTTCTGCACTGTTCTTGCTGGGAACTGCCCTCCAGAGCTGTTCCTGTTTGGCCATCTTGGATCGCCCCCCCACAAAATTCTATTATTTTCAATCACATTGATTAATCTGGAAAATGTTAGTTGAAATTAGCCAGGCACAGAAAAATGAATATTTCATGATTTCATTTACACATAGATTTTAAATAACTTAATCTCATCAAAGTAGAAAGTAAAATGGTGAGGCCAGGTGCAGTGGCTCACACTTGTAATCCCAGCACTTTGGGAGGCCAGGGTGGGTTGATCATGAGGTCAGGAGCTCGAGACCAGCCTGGCCAAGATAGTAATCCCTGACTAAAATACAAAATACAAAAATTAGCCGGGTGTGGTGGCAGGTGCCTATAATCCCAGCTATTTGGGAAGCTGAGGCAGGAGAATTGCTTGAACCCAGGAGGCGGAGGTTACAGTCAGCCAAGATCATGTCACTGCACTCTAGCCTGGGTGACAGAGTAAGACTTCATCTCGGGAAGAAAAAAAGGGAAAGCAAAATGGTGACCACCAGATGCCAATATATTCAGAAAAAGAGAAGTTTGAGGTCGGACATGGTGGCTCACCCCTGTAATCTCAGCACTTTGGGAGGCCGAGGTGGGTGGATCACCTGAGATCAGGAGTTCAAAACCACCCTGACCAACAAGGTAAAACCCCGTCTCTAAAAAATAAATAAATAGAAAAAAAGAAAAAGAAAAAGAGAAGTTTCAAAAGATTGAATAGAAAAAAATTAATAAAAATAAAATTAATGCAGGAAAAGCAGAAATTAAATTTTTGTTTTATAAACAAACTTCCATGAATCCTTCCCCCACCCCCATGGAATTATATCCTGCTTTGCAAGTTTTATAAGTTTATAAATTCTTGTATTCTTATTTTCTACAGCTGATAATGAAGTTTCTGTAACACAGTGAAGGTCATAAGAAATGCCAAAAGGCCGGGAGTGGTGGCTCATGCCTGTAATCCCAGCACTTTGGGAGGCCGAGGCGGCTGGATCACGAGGTCAAGAGATTGAGACCATCCTGGTCAACATGGTGAAACCCCGTCTATACTAAAAACTACAAAAAATTAGCTGGGCATGGTGGCACGTGCCTGTAATCCCAGCTACTCAGGAGGCTGAGGCAGGAGAATTGCCTGAACCCAGGAGGCGGAGGTTGCAGTGAGCCGAGATTGTGCC
>NW_016108138.1:49342-51690 GCF_001604975.1 Cebus imitator
AACAAGAGCGAAACTCCGTCCCCCCCAAAAAAAAGAAAAAAAAAAAAAATAAAATAAAATAAAATAAAATAAACTCCTTCTACAACCTCAACAATCTCTCGAGTCTTTGAAATTCTGCAACCAGATGTCGATAACGCATAATTTTAATTACATAGGAGAAATAAGTTCAAGGTATTTTTGGTATAGCACAATGACTATATAATACTGCATTTGGACTTTGGAAAAGTGATAACAATGTCATGTGCTCTCACCACAAAAATGGTAACTATGTGAGATTACCATTAATTACCTCAAAGTAAGCATTTGACAATGTATATACAGTTCAAAACATCATGTTTTACAGAACACACATTTTATCCATCAAGTTAAAAATATTTTTAGGATTCTGGCATGGAGCTAAACAACGGTGGGCACAGCTAGCAGGTCAGCCACAGAGCAGAGGCACAGCTCGGCTTCCCCCTGTACACCTCCCCCTCAGTGTCAGCCCCACCCCTCCATGTGCAGAGCAACCCTGACGTACTATCCCCTGTGGCAGGAGCCCGGGGCAGCTCCAGGTACCCTCCAGCAGACCCTCATCATGGGCACTCAGAGCTCCAAGGCTCCCCAGGGCGACGTGATCTCCAAGGAGGCAGAAGGTGCTTCTCCCACAAAGGCCAAGGGCCAGGAGAATGGCCATGTGAAAAGCAATGAAGACTTATCCCCCAAGGGTTAAGGGGAGTCACCCCCGTGAATGGAACAGATGATGCAGCTGGGGCCACTGGCGATGCCATCGAGCCGGCACCCCCTAGCTAGGATGTTGAAGCCAAGGGGGGAGGTCCCCCCATGGAGACCCCCAAGATAAAGAGGAAATTCTCTTTCAAGAAGCCTTTCAAATTGGCCTGCCCTTCAAGAGAAATCATAAGGAGGGTGGGGGTGATTCTTCTGCCTCTTCACCCACAAAGGAAGAGCAGGAACAGGGGGAGATTTGTACCTGCAGCAACAAGGGCACTACCCAGGAAGGGAAGGCTGCTGCCACCCCTAAGAGCCAGGAGCCCCAGGCCAATGGGGCAGAGGCTAGTGCAGCCTCAGAAGAGGCAGAGCCGAGGCTACAGAGCCATCCACTAAGGCCAGAGTGGCCCTGCACCAGGCAGCACTGAGCAGGATGAGTAGCAAGGTGGGGACAGGTGGGTGATTTCTAAGCTGCAAAAACTGCTGTGACTGTGAGGTCACTGCCTGGACCTGGTGCCCTGGCTGCTTTCCTTTGCCCAGAAAGGAAGGGGCTATTGCCTCCTCCTAGCCACATTCCCTCTCCTCCTCTCCATCCTGTGGATTCTCCCATCAGCCATTTGGTTCTCCTCTTAAGCCAGTTAAAGATGGTCCCTTATCGCTTCCCAAGTTCATTTACTGATGTGATATCCTCCTGTCCCTGGCCCTACCTCCTTCCCTGTCCCCACTCCTGCAAAAGGCAGTTGTTGGTTTTCTTCCCCAATGCTTTTCCAAGTAGGTTTTATTTACCCTACTCCCCAAATCCCTGATCCAAAAGTGGGGTGCTTATACTCCCAAACCTCGAGTATCCAGCCTTTCCCTATTGTTTTCAGTCTCTTGTGCTGTGCCTAGTGGCACCTGGGCTGGGGAGGACACGCCTAGGTTTTTAAAAATGTCTTACTCAAGTTCACACCTCCAGTCTGTGAATCTCCTGTGTTTTTTTAATTGGTAAGCAAGTATTAGGCTTTAGGGTGGGGGGAAGGTTTGCAATGTGACACAAACGCAAAACAACTTCTTGTCTTTTTCTCTTCTTCAATTATTGTAAATAACTTTTAATGGCTAATCCCCAGATTTGTACTTTTCTTTTTTTGAGATGGAGTCTGACTCAGTCGCTCAGCCTGCAGTGCAGTGGCGTGATCTTGGTTCACTGCAACCTCCACCCTGCTGGGTTCAGGCAATTTTCTGCCTCAGCTTCCCAAGTAGCTGGGATTACAGGCACAGGCCACCATGCCCAGCTAATTTTTGTATTTTTAGTAGAGACGGAGTTTTATCACCCTGACCAGGCGGGTCTTGAACTCCTGACCTTACGATCCACCCGCCTCAACCTCCCGAAGTGCTGCGATTACAGGCCCAGCTATACCTTTATTTTTTTCCCTCACTGCTAAAACCATTCTCTTCCACCTGGTTTTACTGTAACATTTGGAAAACGAATAAACGTCACCCTTTTAAAAAAAACTTTTTTAGAACTTTTATAGAAAGATAACAATGTGGCCGGGCGCGGTGGCTCACGCCTGTAATCCCAGCACTTTGGGAGGCCGAGGCGGGTGGATCACGAGGTCAAGAGATCAAGACCATCCTGGTCAACATGGTGAAACCCCGTCTCT
>NW_016108138.1:51865-59032 GCF_001604975.1 Cebus imitator
AAAAAAGAAAAAGAAAGATAACAATGTATGAAATGTCTTTGTCATAAACCTGGCTGATAGTATCGAAAATAGTTTTTGTGCTATTTTTTTTCATTTTGTCAGTCATAATCTTAAGAATTTTGTTATTGAACACTGTTCTGCAGACAGCACAGTGCATGGCAGGAGCCAATGCAGTTTAAGGCTTTTACTTAAAGCTTGGGAACCTGAAGCTTCTGGTGCAGATGGTAATGGCATGAGAGCAAAAGGGCAGGTGTTGCTTGTGATCCCATGACTGGCCACTCTGAACACAGTTAAGTTTGCATGCAAAATACTAAGACATGTTGAAACCCGAAAGCTGCCATGATCTCCAAATTTTTTCTGAGAAAATCACCAAGGATTTGGCTACACTTACGCGGCTAAAACTAAAAACTGTAAGCCGTGGGCAGTGGCTCATACTTGTAATCCCAGTACTTTGGGAGGCTGAGGCGGGCAGATCGAGAGGTTAGGAGTTTGAGACCAGCCTGACTAACATGGTGAAACGCCATCTCTATTAAAAATATAAAAATTAGCTGGGTGTGGTGGCGAGCACCTGTAATCCCAGCTACTTGGGAGGCTGAGGCAGAATTGCTTGAAACCAGAAGGCTGTGGTTGCAGTAAGCCAAGATTGTGCCACTGCACTCCAGCATGGGCGAAAAAGCAAAACTCCATCTTAAAAAAAAAAAAAAAAAAAAAAGACATAAATACAGCGTAAATATATACACATACTACGTACAAAAAATTTTTTAAAACAGAAACCTACAGCATGCATATATAGTTTAATGCATAAATATATGAATAATATATGTATATATGTTTTTTCATTTGTTGGAGTGAAGGGACGAGATCTCAGCTCCCTGCAATCTCTGCCCTCCAGGTTCAAGTGATCTCCTGCCTCAGTCTCCCAAGCAGCTGGAATTATACGCATCCACCACCATCCTCAGCTAATTTTTCTATTTTTAGTAGAGCTGGGTTTTCACCATATTGGCCAGGCTGGTCTAAAACTCCTGACCTCAGGTGATCCACCTGTCTCAGCCTCCCAAAGTGCTAGGATTACAGGCATGAGCCACTGTGCCTGGACCCAGCAAAGTTAAAAATTTTTAACTTATTTGCAGTTGAAAGCTACTGACAAAAAGATTACTAGAGATGTTAGTCCATTATGTTACCAAATAGTATATTGTTACTTTTACCTACACCATTAAGTAAGATGGGTTAGGTTAAAGTTAGTGGCATAACAGGCCAGATGCAGTGGCTCACACCTGTAATCCCAGCACTTTGGGAGGTTGAGGCAGGTGGATCACGAGGTCAAGATCAAGACCATCCTGGCCAACATGGTAAAACGTTGTCTCTACTAAAGATACAAAAATTAGCTGGGCGTGGTGACACACACCTGTAGTCCCAGCTACTCAAGAGGCTGAGGCAGAAAATCGCCTGTACTTGGGAGCAAAAGATGCAGTGAGCCAAGATAGCGCCACTGCACTCCAGACTGGCCACAGAGCGAGATTCCATCTTAAAAAAAAAAAAAAAAAAAAAAAAAAAGGTGGTGGCATAAGAACACTCTTTCATCGAATACACAATAGTCTTAACGTATTAAAAAAAGTTTAATTAAAAAATTAACTTTCCATGTAATCTTAAAATTTTAAAATGTACGGCATTTTATTAAAGTGTATTTAGGAAAATGATATACTACTAATTTAATTTTAACAAAACTTAAGTTTTCTCAATATAATGCAGAAGAATATTACTTTGAACACCTACCTCATGCATCATTCAATAGGAGCGTCTCCACTTAGATTTCATTATGCATATTCCATTTTAATGACCTTACTCTTCTATAGAAAGTCACGAATAATGCTCATCTAACAAAAAAAGAATATCTTATATCTTGATGCAGTGACAACTGATCACATGCGATTACAATATGAAGAAATAGCATGACATAATTTCAGAGATTAGTTACATCATTAGCTTTTAGAAAACTATCTACTTTTTGTCCAGGAAAAATAATATACTATGAATATAACATTCCAAAAAATAACTCTACTTTTAAAGTTGTATACAAATAATCTATCTACCTACCAATATTAGTTTGGGATTATTTTTTAAACTCAACACTCTGATTTAGTGTAATGCCTAAAGTATCTATGCCTTAGTTTTTTATTTTTATTTTATTTTTTAGACGAAGTCTTGCTGTCACCCAGGCTGGAGTGCAGTGGTGTGATTTTGGCTCACTGTAACCTCCACCTCCCGAGTTCAAGTGATTCTCCTGCTTCAGCCTCCTGAGTACCTGGGATTGCAGGTGTGTGCCACCTTGCCTGGCTAATTTTTGTGTTTTTAGTACAGATACTGTTTCACCATTTGTTGGTCTCAAACTCCTAACTTTGTGATCTACCCACCTCAGCTTCCCAAAGTGTTGGGATTACAGCCATGAGCCACCATACCTGGCCACCTTAATTATTTCTACTGTGAATTCTCTGATACTTACACAGACTCAATTTTGAATTAAATATTTTTTCATACTTACAGCATTCACAAAAAAAATATCTTAGTATGAACCCTCTGGTGTTGTCTAAGTTGTAGTTTTTGAAAAAATGTTTTTTCAAATTTATACATTTGGAGTTTTCTCCAATATAAATTCTCTGATGTTAAAGTTTCAGCAACTGTTTCAGGGTTTTCCTCTAGTACAAAACATTTACACTAGGGCCGGGCGCGGCGGCTCAAGCCTGTAATCCCAGCACTTTGGGAGGCCGAGGCGGGTGGATCACGAGGTCAACAGATCGAGACCATCCTGGTCAACATGGTGAAACCCCGTCTCTACTAAAAATACAAAAAATTAGCTGGGCATGGTGGCGCGTGCCTGTAATCCCAGCTGCTGGGGAGGCTGAGGCAGGAGAATTGCCTGAACCCGGGAGGCGGAGGTTGCGGTGAGCCGAGATCGCGCCATTGCACTCCAGTGTGGGTAACAAGAGCGAAACTCTGTCTCAAAAAAAAAAAAAAAAAAAAATTTACACTAAGATCTGTGATACAAATAAACGTATTACAATCCTCTTTCTATTTGTAATGTTTGTCAACATAAATACACATCATCACTTTAAAAGCTTGTATTTTCTGAAAGATCTTTTGACAGTAATTGCATTTATAATGCTTTTATTAAGTAGTATTGAGTAACATGTGAGAAGATATTAATGCCTTTTCCACATCCTTTACATTTATACATTTTTTCTGAAGTATAAATAAATGCTTTCCTGGTAATAAGTGTGAGCATAGGTTAAAAGTTTTGCCTCATTCTTCACACTTTTAAGAGTTTGTACAGCCAGGCACGGTGGTTCCCACCTGTAAGCCCAGTACTTTGGGAAACTGAGGTGGGCAGACCACAAGTTCAGGAGATTGAGACATCCTGGCCAACATTGTGAAACCCTGTCTCTACTAAAAAATACAAAAATTAGCTGGGTGTGATGGTGTGTGCCTGAAACCTCAGCTACTGGGAAGGCTGTGGCAGGAGAATCGTTTAAATCAGGGAGCTGGAAGTTGCAGTGAGCAGGCATTGCACCACTGCGCACCAGCCTATCAAGAGAGCAAGACTCCATCAAAAACAAAAAAAAGTTTGTCCAGTATAAACTACTCTACCAACAATCAAGTGCAACAATCATTTACAGGCTTTCTCACATTTTTTACATTTCTAAAATTTCTCACCACTATGATTTCTTTTACGTTTAGGAAAGTTTGAGGTGGCCAGGCATGGTGGCTCACGCATGTAATCCGAGCACTTTGGGAGGCTGAGGTGGGCAGATCACCTGAGTTCAGGAGTTAGAGACCAGCCTAATCAACATGGAGAAACCCCATCTCTACTAAAAACACAAAATTAGCTGGGCATGGTGGAGCATGCCTGTAATCCCAGCTACTCAGGAAGCTGAGGCTGGAGAATCCCTAAAACCCAGGAGGTGGAGGTTGTGGTGAGCCAAGATTGTGCCATTGCACTCCAGCCTGGGCAACAAGAGTGAAACTCCATGTTAAAAAAAGGCTTTGCCATATTATTTATATTTCTAGGGTTTTTTTTTCAGTATGAATTCTCTTATGTCTTGTAAGGGTTGAGAACCGGTTAAAAACTTTGCCACATTCTTCACATTTGTTGGGTTTCTCTGCAGTATTTATTATTTTACGTTTCATTAGAGTTGAGGCATGTTTAAGGGCTTTGCCACATTCTTACATTTGTAGGGTTTCTCTGCAGTATGAATCATTTTATGCATAGTAAGGGTTGAGTATCAGTTAAAAGCTTTACCATATTCTTCACATTTGTAGGGTTTCTCTCCAGTATGAATTATCTTGACTAGAAAGGTTTGAGTAGTTAAGAAGTTTTGCCATTCTTTACATTTGTAAGGTTTCTCTTCAGTATGAATCATCTTATGTTGAGTAAGGCTTGAGAATGCACTAAAGGCTTCACCACATTCTTCACATTTGTAGGGCTGTTCTCCAGTATACATTTTCTTATGTTTAGTAAGGTTTGCGAACTTATTAGAGGGTTTGCCACATTATTCACATGTGTAGGGTTTCTCTCCAGTATGAATTATCATATGCAGAGTAAGAGTTGAGGGATCAGTTAAAAGCTTTGCCATATTCTTTACATTTGTAGGGTTTGTCTCCAGTATGAATTATCTTATGAGTAGTAAGAGTTGAGAACTGCTTAACTTACGTTCAGTAAGGTTTGAAGAATGGTTAAAAACTTTGCCACATTTTTCACACTTGTAGATTTTCTCTCATGAATTGTCTTATGTGTAGTAAGGTTTGAGGACTTATTAAAGGCTTTGCCACATTTTTCACACTTGTAGGGTTTCTCTCCAGTATGAATTATCATATGCATAGTAAGAGTTGAGGATCAGTTAAAAGCTTTGCCACATTCTTTACATTTGCAGGGTTTCTCTCCAGTATGAATTATGTCTAGTAAGAGTTCAGGGCTGGTTAAAAGCTATGCCACATTTTTCAAATTTGTACAGTTTCTCTCCAGTATGAATTATCTTATGTCTAGTACGAGTTGAGGACCAGTTAAAAGCTTTGCCACACTTTTCACATTTCAAATTTTAGGGTTTCTCTCCAGTATGAACTTTCTTATGTTTAGCAAGGTGTGAAGAATTGGTAAAGGCTTTGCCACATTTTTCACATTTGTAGGGTTTCTCTCCAGTATGAATTCTCTTATGCACAGTAAGGGTTGAGGATCGGTTAAAAGCTTTGCCACATTCTTCACATTTGTAGGGTTTCCCTTCAGTATGAATTTTCTTATGACTAGTAAGGCTTGAGGAATGTTTAAAAGATTTACCACATTCTTCACATTCGTAGGGTTTCTCTTCACTATGAAGTCTCTTATGTGTAGTAAGGCTTGAAGACTGTATAAAAGCCCTACCGCATTCTTCACATTTGTAACGTTTCTCTCCAATGTGAATTATCTTATGTCTAGAAAGTGCAAAGGACCGGTTAAAAGCTTTGCCACATTCTTCACATTTGTAGGGTTTCTCTCCAGTATGAATTCTCTTATGGATAGTAAGGGTAGAGGAATGGTTAAAAGCTTTGCCACATTTTTCACACTTGTAAGGTTTCACTCCAGTATGAATGATCTTATGAGTAGTGAGAGTTGCAAACTGGTTAAAAGTTTTGCCACATTCTTCAAATTTGTAGGATTGGTCTCTAGTATAAATCATCTTATGTTTAGTAAGGTCTGAAGAACGGTTAGAAGTTTTGCCACATTCTTCACACTTGTATGGTTTCTCTCCAGTATGAATTATCTTATGTACAGTAACGGTGGAGGATCGGTTAAAAGCTTTGCCACATTCTTCGCATTTGTAGGGTTTCTCTCCAGTATGAATTATTTTATGCATAGTAAAGGTGGAGGATAGTTTGAAAGCTTTGCCACACTGTTCATACTTGAATGGTTTTGCTTCACTATGAATTTTTTTATGCCTAGTAAGGTTTGAATACTGTTTAAAGGCTTTGCCACATTCTTCACATTTGTAGGGTTTCTCTCCAGTATGAACTCTCTTATGCATAGTAAGAGTTGAGGATCGAGTAAAGGCTTTGCCACATTCTTCGCATTTGTAGGGTTTCTCTCCCGTATGAACTCTCTTATGTGTAGTAAGAGTTGAAGATCGAGTAAAAGCTTTGCCACATTCTTCACACTTATATGGTTTCTCTCCAGTGTGAGTTATCTTATGTTGAGTTAGATGTGAAAGCATACAAAATGATTTGTCACATTCTTGACATTTGAAAGGTTTCTTTCCAGTATGTCTTATATTATGTCTACTTGAATTTGAAAATTTATGAAAGACTTCCACATATTTATCACACTGAAATTTTTTACTCTGAGATGTTGTCACACATTGGTCAAGTCCATTATAACTTCCTTTGTGTACGTTACACTCATCCACACATTTACGACCTTTACTTAATTGTGAATTCTCATGTCCATATTTTCCATATCTTGTCAGTATCTCTTGTTGGAAAGAATTTTTTATGTTTTGCTCTAGCCAAAGGTCTTTGGGAAAATAACTCAAAACTGAAAGAAATAAAAATAACAAATTGTTTTATTTACTAGATTCAGATGAATATACTTTACAAATCTAATCTATATTATACAAACTATGTAAGTAAGATGGCACAGCAATATACCACAGGTCCTAAATCCTTGTAGACAAATAAATGTAATAAAACATTCTGACCAGAATACATTTGTAAAAAAATTTATAAATATAAAGTGTGTGCAGTGCCCCAGGTGAGCATAATGCAAAGAGCTCCAGAGAAGAAAAAAAAAAGTCTGTTAAATTTACCCAACACAGCTCTTTCTGCTCCCCAATATAACATGATGTTTTCAGAAGCAAATTGCAAATTCCTGGTTTCTTTTTTAAAAGACAAAAAAATAGTGGCACATACATCTTTCTTTCTGGTTTCTAGGGCCCTTGCCAGACACTGGTGTCTGTATCCGTCTCCCATGACATAAAGTGCCAAAAGGAAATGGTATAATTTGGAATTACAGTTTGAGTCTGTTTAGACCAAAGTTAAGTGTTAAACAGCAGCAGAGAGACTGCAGCACCTTAGACAGGGAACAGGTGTAGAGAGTGATTACTATTAAGAAGAAACACTAACATATTTCTTTTTTTTTTTTTTTTT
>NW_016108138.1:60867-62767 GCF_001604975.1 Cebus imitator
CTGGGATTACAGGCGTGAGCCACCGCGCCCGGCCTATTTTTTGTATTTTTAGTAGAGATGGGGTTTCACCATGTTGGCCAGCATGGTCTCTATCTCTTGACCTTGTGATCCGCCCACCTCGGCCTCCCAAAGTGGTGGGATTACAGGCGTGAGCCATGGCGTCCGGCCAATCATTTTCTAAAATTTGAAAGATAACAGCATAGAAGTGATCATAAACATCTGTTAATGAGTGTTAACATAAGATATAATTAACAACATGAATATCAAACTTGAGAGCAGATGTAATGAGGAAGAATTTTTGTATGCAAATGAAGTTAATTTTTTACCAGATTAAAGTTGTTTTAACTTTTAGAGTTTGTATGTAATCTCAAAGGTGCCATAAAGGAAATATCTGTATAGATATATGAAAGAAAATATGAGAGAATTGAAAGCATATCAATGCAAAAAATATAAAGTGAAAAAAGGAAGACAGAGAGAAAATGAAAGACAAAGATACAAGAATCTAATAAAATAATTAATAAAATAACATTCATGTTTCTCTGTCAGAAAATTATTTATATAAGTAAAATTTATATACAAATTACATAATAGACATATATTATATATAATTAACTTTCCAATCAAGCTTGCCTTTCCATAAGTCAGTTGAGATCTAATGATAAAAAAAGACTGAAAGTGCCAAGATAAAAGTAGAAGTTTTTTGTAAATATTAACCAAATGAGAGAAGAGGAGGTCAAAATAATATTACACAGATACAAGTTAAGTCAAAACCTGTCATTTATAATAAAAGGTACTTTAAGTCAAAACTCCAAAGAGACAAAGAAGGACGTTAAAAAATAATGGATTCAGTCACTGGAAACCTACAACAAATTTGTATGTGTATGTGTATCTCATATTAGGGTTCCAAATACATAAAGCAAACATTGACAGCACTGCAGAAACACACAGAGAGTAATGTAATTATAGTAGAATATTTCAATATCCCATTTTCAATAATTTAAAAAAAAAGAATACTAGTAAGGAAACAAACCTTGAAGGCAGTATAAAACAATTATTTCTCAACATTAAAGGTAAAGAGAGCTCAACATCAGAATACACACCCTTCTCATTAGCTCATAAAACACTCCCCTTGAAAGAACCACCTGTTAGGTCAAAAAAGAAGTCTTAATAAATTTTTTAAAGCTGCAACTATATGGGTTACTTTCTATGACCAAAATGCAATGAGAGTATAAAACAATAATAGAAAAAAATGGAAAAATTCACAAATACATAGAAATTGACACACTTTTGAGTGTGCTATTGTTAAAAGGTTGAAATAACTAACATTGCTCAATGCAATCTACAGAGTTAATGTAATGTTTTTCAAATTTTTCAAAAAAATAGAAACAACTCCAAAAGTATATGAAATCTCAAGAGACAATAAAATACCCAACAATATTCAAAACAAGAAAATTGCTGAAGGTAGGCCAGGTGTGGTGGCTCACGCCTGTAATCCAAGCACTTTGGAGGCCAAGGCAGGCGGATCACCTGAGGTCGGGAGTTCAAGACCAGCCTGACCAACACGGTGAAACCCCGTCTTTAAAAAAAAAGAAAAAGAAAATTGCTGAAGGTACGAGTTTCTTATTTCAAAACACATAGCAAAGCTACAGAACTAAAATAATTTTGTAAGAATACAAAGTTAATTAAAAATACTGTAAGCCAACAACAAAAAGGAATATAAAGTTAAGAAAGTAGAATGCAGAGCCGGGCGCGGTGGCTCACGCCTGTAATCCCAGCACTTTGGGAGGCTGAGGTGGGTGGATCACGAGGTCAAGAGATCGAGACCATCCTGGTCAACATGGTGAAACCCCGTCTCTACTAAAAATACAAAAAATTAGCTGGGCATGGTGGCGCGTGCCTG
>NW_016108138.1:63817-65161 GCF_001604975.1 Cebus imitator
GCCGAGGCGGGTGGATCACGAGGTCAAGAGATCAAGACCATCCTGGTCAACATGGTGAAACCCCGTCTCTACTAAAAATACAAAAAATTAGCTGGGCATGGTGGCGCGTGCCTGTACTCCCAGCTACTCAGGAGGCTGAGGCAGGAGAATTGCCTGAACCCGGGAGGCGGAGGTTGCGGTGAGCCGAGATCGCGCCATCGCACTCCAGCCTGGGTAACAAGAGCGAAACTCTGTCTCAAAATAAATAAATAAATAAATAAATAAAATAAACAATAATACCTAAAAGAGATACAGATTTATCATAGTTCTCAAATTATCATTAAATCCAAAGCTGTTTCTCCCACACAAAAATAATACAGATTCACAAAGAAATTGTAATGTCAAAATTAGGAGGATTTATATGACTACTCACTTAGAATTAAACAACCATTCACAAAAAACCTACGCAGCAAATATACGAATTATAAAAAAATACAGGAATAATATTTATACAGACAGATAATTATATCGGCAATAGACTTACGGCTAATTCATATTTGATTTACTCAACACTGTCTTAAATTGTTCAGACTTAAATACTGTCATACACATACTTAAATACTGTTTTAATCAAAACACAATTAACTGGTATGAGGTGGCAAACCCTAGAATATATAACACAAAAATATAAAATTGCACAGAATACAAAACTTATTTGGCATTATCAAGTACATCAATATATTCATGAAAGGAATCCTAGAAGAATATAGGTCAAAAGTAATATGAGGACACTTGAAGGTAAATAAAAGCTGAGAACTTTCCAAATTTTGATATAATAAAAATTTTTTAACCAATAATACTTGGTTCAAAATTATTTTACTTCAAAAACAAGATGAAAATAAAGACTGTCCAAAATAAAAGGTGTGGTTGTTATCACCACTACCACAGTCTTACAAAAAATACTATATTGGCTGGGTACAGTGGCTCACGCCTGTAATCCCAGCACTTGGGAGACTGAGGCAGGCTAATTGCCTAAGCTCAGGAGTTCAAGACTAGCCTGAGCAACGTGAGGAAACCCTGTCTCTACTCAAAAAACAAACAAACAAAGAAAACCTCAGTGACTCATGAATATAATCCTGCAATTTTAGGAGGCCAAGACAGATCACTTGAGACCAGGAGTTCAAGATCCGCCTGATCAACACAGTGAGACTGCATATAAACAAAGAAAAATGCTAAAATGAATCCATTAGGTTGAATATTAAAATGATGCTGGATAGCATTATAAAGCCATATATAATTGTAAAGCTCTCCATTCAATACAAATATACAGACACATAAAGAATTTTTTTTTTTTTTTTTTTTTTT
>NW_016108138.1:65336-68322 GCF_001604975.1 Cebus imitator
TTTTTAGTAGAGACAAGAGTTTCACCATGTTGGCCAGCTGGTCTCCAACTCCTGATCTGAAATAATCCACTTGCCTCGGCCTTCCAAAGTGGTAGGATCACAGGCGTGAGCCACCACGCCCAGGAAAAATTCTTTACTATCATAAGGATGGTATATAAAACCCTTACAGTTACAATTTTTAATAACTGAAAAATATAGAGGTATGGTTTTTGTATTAAATTGAAGTTATTATGAGATTAAAATATATTGTTTTAGCTTTAAGATGTTTTATGTAATCTCCGTTTTTTTCTTTTTTTGAGACTGAGTTGCCCTCTTTTTGCCCCTGCTGGAGTACAATGATGGGATCTCGGCTCACGGCTACCTCCGCCTCTTGGGTTCAAGCAATTATCCTGCCTTAGCCTCCCAAGTAGCTGGGATTACAGGCATGTGCTACCACGCCCACCTAATTTTGTATTTTTAGTAGAGATAGCATTTCTCTATGTTGGTAAATTCCTGGTAAATTCCACAATTTACCAGGAATCTATAACTATTATTGAAATGAACTAACCTGACTCCATCTTAGAAATAAGCGTGACAAGCTCCAGCTTAGCTTCTCCCTCCCTGCCACAGCCCTGACAGATGCATTACTGAGTTACGCTGTACTCACAGCCTTGAACTGTTGAGGTTTGGGTCACACTGTTCTCAGTACCTGTAACCGAGGTAACCATGTCTTGCTTGGTAAATCTACCTGCTATTGTGAATACCCCCTTCATGATTGATTATATGGAAATACTCTTAGTAATTAGCAATCATGAGAACCTCCACCTCCCCTGGTTACCAGTTTCCTCCCCTAACCTGTTTATTCTGCTTCTGTAAACTTCCGCTTTGCTCCCTTACCCTAAGCAAGGAAATCAAAAACCCTTCCTTGAGGCCAAGAGAATTTTGAGTGTTAGCTGCCTCTTGGTCACCAGCAATAAAGGACTCACAATCAGAACTCAGAGTGTGGTACTTTCTCTAACTCACTCAGATATAACATATCCATCTGTATGTTGTGTGTGTGTGTGTGTATACACACACAATATTCATACACACACACACACACACACACACACACACACACACCAGGGCTCAAAAAATATATGAAGCAAATACTGACAAAAGTGAAGTAAGAAATATATAGCAACATAATAATTATAAATATCAAGACCACATTTGCAGTAATAAATAAAAAAACAAAAAACTTAGACAACAACATAGACTGTATTAATTATTCTGCATATAGGGGAATACCTGAGAGTAGATAATTTATAAAGATAAAAGGGTCAGGCGTGGTGGCTCACGCCTGTAATCTCAGCATTTTGGGAGGCCGAGGCAGGCGGATCACAAGGTCAGGAGCTCAAGACCAGCCTGGCCAATATAGTGAAACCCTGTCTCTACTAGAAATACAAAAATTACCCAAGTGTCGTGCGTGGTGCACACATGTTATCCCAGTTACTTGGGAGGCTGAGGCAGGAGAATCACTTGAACCTGGAAGGCAGATGCTGCAGCAAGCCAAGCAAGTGCCATGGCACTCCAGCCCGGGCAACAGAGTGAGACTCCATCTCAAATAAAAAAAAGGTTTGGCTCACCATTCTGAAGACTATACAACAAGTGGGAAGTGTATGCCAGCATCTGCCTCCTGTGAGGTTTTCAGGACTTACAATCATGGTGGAAGGCAAAAAGTAACTGGACTAATCACATGGTAAGTAAGAGAGAGTAACTGTGAGGTGAAGGAGCCAGGTTCTCTTGATACACCAGCTCTCATTTGAGTAGAGTATAACCTTTTTGATTGCCAAGAGGATGGTGTCAAGCCATTCATGAGGAATTTGCCCCTAATGACCTGAACATCTGCCACAAGGTTCCACATCCAACATTGAGGATTACGTTACAGCATGAGGTGCACATCCAAACCATATCACAGAACAACTAGGCTTAGCAGGCATGTACAAAACTTTCCAGTCAAAAGCAAGATAAGGCCAGGTGCGGTGGCTCATGCCTGTAATCCCAACACTTTGGGAGGCCAAGGCAGGCAGATCACAAGGTCAGGAGTTCAGGACCAGCCTGGACAATATGGTGAAACCTCGTTTCTACTAAAAATACAAAAATTAGCCAGGCATGGTGGCACATGCCTGTAGTCCCAGCTATTCTGGAGACTGAGGCAGCAGAATGCTTTGAACCCAGAAGGCAGAAGTTGCAGTGAGCCAACACTGCACCACTGTACTTTAGCTGGGGTGATAGAGCAAGACTGTCTCAAAAAATGAAAAAGCAATATAATACACATATTCTTATTTTCACCTGCTGTATACTGTTAGGACACATACCAAATCTTATTAAATTTAGGAATATCAGCTGGATGCAGTGGCTCATGACTATAATCCCAGCAGTTTGAGAGGCCAAGGTGGAAGGATCACTTGGCCGAGTCTGAGATCAGCATAGGCAACACGGTGAACGCCTGACCCTACTAATAATAAAACAAACCAGGAATTATAGTGTATGTCTGAGGTGGAAGGATCACTTGAGTATA
Source organism: Cebus imitator (assembly GCF_001604975.1). Classification (NCBI taxonomy): domain Eukaryota; kingdom Metazoa; phylum Chordata; class Mammalia; order Primates; family Cebidae; genus Cebus; species Cebus imitator. The sequence continues at coordinate 67,879 of NW_016108138.1, forward strand.
GCAGATTGAGGTTGCAGTGAGCCAAGATCATGCTACTGCACAACAGCCTTGTTGACAGAGTAGGATCTTGTCTTTCTTCTTCTTTTCACACACAAAAAATTTTTTTTTTTTACAGAGACAGGGTTTCACCATGTTGGTCAGGCTGGTCTTGAACTCCTGACCTCAGGTGATCTGCCCATCTCGGCCGCCCAAAGTGCTGGGATTACAGGCATGAGCCACAGCGCACGGACAAGATGCTGTCTTAAAACGAAAACACCAAATAAAGAAGACCAAAAGTAGACAGTATATGCTTTTTCACCAAAACTGGATGAAACTGGAAATTAACAGCAAAACCAAAACTGGCAAATACAAATATATATGAAAATAAAGGACACTCAGGATGGGCACAGTGGCTCACGCCTGTAATCCCAGCACTTTGTGAAGGTGAGGCAGGCAGGCGGAGGT
>NW_016108138.1:68792-71695 GCF_001604975.1 Cebus imitator
CCTCCTGAGTAGCTGGGACTACAGGCACGCGCCACCATGCCCAGCTAATTTTTTGTAGTTTTAGTAGAGACGGGGTTTCACCATGTTGACCAGGATGGTCTCGATCTCTCGACCTCGTGATCCACCCGCCTCGGCCTCCCAAAGTGCTGGGATTACAGGCTTGAGCCACCGTGCCCGGCCTAAAATTTTTAAATTTGGTAATAAACTATGGACAAATACCCATGAATAGGAACAAAGAGGCATTATACTTCCTGATTTTAAAACATATTAAAACCTACAATAACAAAAACAATGTGGTACTGCCACAAAGATAAATGGATGCAAGAACAGAATGGAGAACACAGAAATGAACCCTTCTATATATGACCAAGTGATCTTTCACATGAGCAAACAATGGAGAAAAAGATAATCTCATCAAAAAATAATATTACTCACAGCCAATATCATACTGAATGGGCAAAAACTGGAAGCATTCCCTTTGAAATCTGGCACTAGACAAGGATGCCCTCTCTCACCACTCCTATTCAATATAGTATTGGAAGTTCTAGCCAGAGCAATTAGGCAAGAAAAAGAAATAAAGGGTATTCAGTTAGGAAACGAGGAAGTCAAATTGTCTCTATTTGCAGACAACATGACTGTATATTTAGAAGACCACATCGTCTCAGCCCAAAGTCTCCTGAAACTGAGAAGCAACTTCAGCAAAGTCTCAGGATACAAAAATCAATGTGCAAAAATCACAAGCATTCCTATACACCATACACCAATAACAGACTTAAAGAGAGCCAAATCAAGAATGCACTGCCATTCACAATTGCTACAAAGAGAATAAAATATTTTGGAATACAACTAACAAGGAATGTAAAGGACCTCTTCAAGGAGAACTACAAACCACTGCTCAATGAAATAAGAGAGGACACAAACAGATGGAGAAACATTCCATTCTCATGGTTAGGAAGAATCAGTATCGTGAAAATGGCCATACTGCCCAAAGTAATTTATAGATTGAACGCTATCCCCATCAAGCTACCAATGACCTTCACAGAACTTGAAAAACCCACCTTAAACTTCATATGGAACCAAAAGAGAGCCAGCATAGCCAAGTCAATTCTAAGCAAAAAGAACAAAGCTAGAGGCATCACACTACCTGACTTCAAACTATACTACAAGGCTACAGTAATCACAACAGCATGGTACTGGTACCAAAACAGAAATACAGACCAATGGAACAGAATAGAGGCCTCAGAGGCAACGCCACTCATCTATAACCATCTGATCTTTGACAAACCTTACAAAAACAAGCAATGGGGAAGGGATTCCTTGTTTAATAAATGGTGTTGGGAAAACTGTCTAGCCATGTGCAGAAAGCAGAAACTGGACCCCTTCCTGACAGCTTACACTAAAATTAACTCCAGACAGATTAAAGACTTAAAGACCTAACACCATAAAACCCTAGAAGAAAATCTAGGCAAAACCATTCAGGACATAGGCATAGTCAAGGACTTCATGACTAACACACCAAAAGTATTGGCAACGAAAGCCAAAATAGACAAATGGGACCTATTAAACTCCAGAGCTTCTGCATAGCAAAAAAAAATGATCATTAGAGTGAATCGGCAAGCAACAGAATGGGAAAAAATTTTTGCAATCCACCCATCTGACAAAGGGCTAATATCCAAAATCTACAAAGAACTAAAACAGATTTACAAGAAAAAAACAAACAAGCCCATTCAAAAGTGGGCAAAGGATATGAAGAGACACTTTACAAAAGAAGACATATATGAGACCAATACATATGAAAAAATGCTCATCATCACTGGTCAGTAGAGAAATGCAAATCAAAATTACACTGAGATACCATCTCACGCCAGTTAGAATGGCGATCATTAAAAAATCTGGAGACAACATATGCTGGAGAGGATGTGGAGAAAAGGAACACTTTTACACCGTTGGTGAGAGTATAAGTTAGTTCAACCATTATGGAAGACAGTGTGGCGATTCCTCAAGGACCTAGAAATAGAAATTCCATTTGACCCAGCAATCCCATTAGTGGGTATATATCCAGGGGAATATAAATCGTTTTATTACAAGGACACATGCACACGAATGTTCATTGCAGCACTGTTTACAATAGGAAAGACTTGGAACCAACCCAAATGCCCATCGATGATAGACTGGACAGGGAAAATGTGGCAGATATACACCATGGAATACTATGCAAGCCATAAAGAATGATGAGTTCGTGTCCTTTGTAGGGACATGGATGAACCTGGAAACCATCATTCTCAGCAAACTGACACAAGAACAGAAAATCAAACACTGCATGTTCTCACTCACAGGTGGGTACTGAACAATGAGAACACATGGACACAGGGCAGGGAGCATCACACACTGAGGTCTGTGATAGGGAACTAGGGGAGGGACAGCGGGAGGTGGGGAGTTGGGTAGGTATAACATGGCGAGAAATGCCAGATATAGGTGATGGGGAGGAAGGCAGCAAGCCACACTGCCATGTATGTACTTATACAACAATCTTGCATGTTCTTCACATGTACCCCAAAACCTAAAACGCAATAATATATATACAAATAAAAAATAATATTGAAAACTGGACATCTATAATGATAAAATAAAGTTGGAATATTCCATTGAGCCATATACAAAAAATATTTTAAATAAAATATTTAAGACATAAAAAGATAACAAATCTTTTAGAAGAAATATACAAAGAAGATATGATATTGGCCTTGGCAAAGTTTTCTTAGAACGACATTAAATGAAGGCCAGGTGCGGTGGCTCAAGCCTGTAATCCCAGCACTTTGGGAGGCCGAGGCGGGTGGATCACGAGGTCAAGAGATCGAGACCATCCTGGTCAACATGGTGAAACCCCGTCTCTACTAAAAATA
>NW_016108138.1:72253-73292 GCF_001604975.1 Cebus imitator
AAAAAAAAAAAAAAAAAAAAAAAAAAAAAAAAAAAAAATCAATAAACAATGCCTCCTAGGAAATAGGTGAAAATATTTGCAAATCACTTGTGGTAGGAGTTAATATTCAGAATATATAAACAACTTTTAAAACTTAACAATAAAGTTGAATAACTTGATTTGCAAAAAAAATATATATATAAATTTTTATCAAAAGAGATACACAAGGCCAGGTACGGTGGCTCACACCTGTAGTGCCAGCACTTCAGGAGTCCAAGGCAGGCGGATCATGATGTCAGGAGTTCGAGACCAGCCTGAGCAATATGGTAAAACATTGTCTCTACCAAAAAATACAAAAATTAGCCAGGCATGGTGGTGTGCACCTGTGCTCCCAGCTACTTGAGAGTCTGAGGCAGGAGAATCACTTGAATCCAGGAGGTGGAAATTGCCGTGAGTTGAGATCGTGCCACTACACTCCAGTCTGAGCAACAGAGCAAGACTCCATCTCAAAAAACAAAAAATAAAACAAAAACAACACAAAACAAAAGATATACAAATGAGAAAAAGCACTTGAAAGGAAATGCGAAATTAATATTTTGTAGAGAAACACATAAAAATAACAATAAGAAACAAAACTGCCTCACACTCATTAGAATGGGTACTTTTTTTATTGAGACAGAGCTTTGCTCTTGTCCCCCAGGCTGTGGTGCAATGCCACGGTCTCAGCTCACTGCAACCTCTGCCTCCCAGGGTCAAGTAATTCTCCTCCCTGAACCTCCTAAGTAGCTGGACTCATAGGTGCCCACCTCTGTATCCGGCTAATTTTTGTATTTTTAGTAGAGACGGGGTTTCACCACGTTGGCCAGCCTGACCTCAGGTGATCTGCCCACCTTGGCGTCCCAAAGTGCTAGAATTACAGGGATGAGTCACAGCGTCCAGCCTAAATTTTTAAAAACACCAAATCTAAGGCTGGGCGCGGTGGCTCAAGCCTGTAATCCCAGCACTTTGGGAGGCTGAGGCGGGTGGATCACGAGGTCAAGAGATCGAGACCATCCTGGTC
>NW_016108138.1:74317-75997 GCF_001604975.1 Cebus imitator
TAGTAGAGACGGGGTTTCACCATGTTGACCAGGATGGTCTCGATCTCTTGACCTCATGATCCACCCGCCTCGGCCTCCCAAAGTGCTGGGATTACAGGCTTGAGCCACTGCGCCCAGCCGGTTTTTGTAACTTAATGGGTATTGACAGGTATCAACTTTTAGTTTCACAAAATAGAAAATTTTTAGAAGTCTTTTGCATAATAATGTGAATATACTTTTTTTTTTTTTTTTTTTTAAAGACAGAGTCTTGCTCTGTCGCCAGGCTCCAGGCTCCAGGTTGGAGTGCAGTGGCACGATCTCGGCTCACCTCCATCACCCCGGTTCAAGCATTTTTTTTTTTTTTTTTTTAAAGACAGAGTCTTGCTCTGTCGCCAGGCTCCAGGCTCCAGGTTGGAGTGCAGTGGCACGATCTCGGCTCACCTCCATCACCCCGGTTCAAGCAATTCTCCTGCCTCAGCCTCCAGAGTTGCTGAGACTACAGGCGCGCACTACCACACCCAGCTAACTTTTGTATTTTTAGTAGAGACGGGGTTTCACCATGTTGGCCAGGATGGTCTCGATCTCTTGACTTCATGATCTGCCTGCCTCGGCCTCCCAAAGTGCTGGGATTACAGGCATGAGCCACCGCGCCTGGCCTAATGTGAATATACTTAACATAACTGAAATGTACAGATTCTTTTTGAGATAGAGTCTCACTCTGTCACCCAACCTGGAGTGTAGTAGAACAATTATGGTCCACTTCAGCCTCAAACTCTCAGACTCAAATAATCCTCCCCACTCAATCTCCCAAGTGGTTGGGATCACAAGGTGCACATCACCATGCCTGGCTATTTAAAAAAAATTTTGTAGAGAGGGAACCACGATATGTTTCCCAGGCTGGTGTCAAACTTTTGGGCTCAAGTGATCCTCCTGTCTTTTTTTGGGGGGAATGGAGTCTCGCTCTTGTTGCCCAGGATGGCGTGCAATGGCACAATCTCAGCTCACCATAACCAACCTCCGCCTCCTGGGTTCAAGTGATTTCTTCTGCCTCAGCCTCCTTAGTAGCTGGGATTACAGGCGCCCGCCACCACACCCAGCTAATTTTTTGTATTTTTAGTAGAGATGGGGTTTCACTATGTTGGTCAGGCTAGTCTTGAACTCCTGATCTCAGGTGATCCACCCACCTCGGCCTCCCAAAGTGCTGGCATTACAGGTGTGAGCCACCGCGCCTGGCCAATCCTTGTGTCTTAAACTCCCAAAATCCTAGGATTACAGATGTGAGCCACCACTATGTCTGACCCTGAAATATACACTTAAATAAATTTAAGATGGTAAATTTCATATTATGTGTTTTTACAACAATTAATTTTTCTAAAGGAAAAAGTGAAAGAAATACAGAATTATAAATCTTTTCAAAAATGACCTTCGAATCATAAAAGTGTTTCTCTCAAGGGAAATACATATTTATCTTTAAACACATGGTGAAAATAAGACTATTTCTATTACTATTCACTTAGACAAGATAAAACAACCATTGTAAATCAGCTAAGAAAGAATATATGCAAGATAAGCCGTAACCAAAATTGGGATCATATTTATAGATAAATATATACACATATATAATTTGATCGTGATAAACATATGGCTAATTTATCTCTCAATTGAACCTCACATTGACCTTAAAGTATACAGAATTGCAAA
>NW_016108138.1:77018-81065 GCF_001604975.1 Cebus imitator
TCTTTGTTGCCCAGCTGGAGTGCCATGACAAGATCTCGGCTCACTGCAACCTCCGTCTCCCAGGTTCAAGAGATTCTCCTGCCTCAGCCTCCCAAATAGCTGGGATTATAGGCATGAGCCACTGAGCCCAGCAATATATGTTAGTTTTTACAAAAATTAGCTGGGCATGGTAGTGCATGCCTGTAATCTCACCTACTCAGGAGGCTGAGGCAGGAGAACTGCTTAAACCCAGGAGGCGGAGGTTGCAGTGAGCTGAGATCGCACCACTGCACTCCAGCCTGGGTGACAGAGTAACTCTGTCTCAAAAAAAAAAAGGAGAGGGCCATCATACTTTATAATTTCAAACTATATTTCAAGACTCTGGTAATAAAAAACAAGATGCAATATGCGGAAAAATTTAAAAACCAATGGAACAGAAACCACTACTCACACACATTTCAGACATGATGCAACAAGAGAACTTACAAATGGTTGAACATAGAGTTTCTCAAAATATGCAGATATTTGTGTGTTCCTAAAAACAATGGAAAAGGAGTCAGATTGTGCAGTCTCTTACACGCCATGAGGAGGACTTTGGCTGTTACTGTAAGCTTCAAGGAAGATCACCAAAGGGAAAGTATAATCATTAAAGAATTTAGAAGCATAAGACATGGCTCACCCTTATAATCCCAGCACTTTGGGAGGCTGAGGCGGGTAGGTTACCTGAGGTGAGGAGTTTGAGACCAGCCTGGCTAACATGGTGAAATCTTGTCTCTACTAAAAACAAAAAATTAGCTGGGCATGGTGGCAGGTGCCTGTAATCCCAGCTACTTGGGAGGCTGAGGCAGGAGAATTGCTTGAAACCAGGAAGCAGAAGTTGCAGCTGAGACTGTGCCATTGCACTCCAGCCTGGGTGACAGAGTAAGACTCTGTTCAAAAACAACAATAATAATAATAAAGCATAAGAGAGAAGATGTTCCTATGTTGAAGAAACAAAAACAAAAACAACCCAGCTGTCCAGAAACTATTTTCTTTGGAACACAGCTTCACAAGCCACATTTTAAGGACCGACTTTATCTTTCACCATAGGACGTCTTATCTGTGTCATGTGTTGTATTCACTCTTACTTACCTTGAGGTTTGGCTCCCATCTTCATATTCCAGGGTTCTTTTCCTTTCTCCAGACACGTGATCAGGTCTAAATTAGATACAGAAACACCTGTTTTTTTAAATAAATAAATAACATGAATCTTGCTCATATTCTCTAGTTATTGACCTAGTAATTTTCTCAGTAAAGAAGATGTAATAGAATATCCTGGCAAATTAATCTTAGAATACTAATTTATAACAGAAATTTCTAAATATTTAGACATTTTAATTTTTTTTTGAGACAAAGTTTTGCTCTTGTTGCCCAGGCTGGAGTGCAATGGCGTGATCTGAGCTCATCACAATTTCCATCTCCTGGATTCAAGCTATTCTCCTGCATCAGCTCCCAACTAACTGAAATTACAGGCATGTGCCATCACACCCAGGTAATTTTGTATTTTTAGTAGAGACGGGGTTTCTCCATGTTGGTCAGGCTGGTGTCAAACTCCCAACCTCAGGCGATCTGCCTAACTCAACCTCCCAAAGTGTTGGGATTATAGGTGTGAGCCACCACACCTGGACTGAAATATTTTTAATGTGTAGATTCTTAATTTTACTACCTGGTACTACTGAATCAAAAATTAAGGTGTGGGCAACTATGTTTTATGCCAGTAAATTTGTGGAACTACCATTAATCTAGAATGAAGGACACAGATCAGCTCAGAAATGTGGAAAGTTCAGGTCAAGATAAAACATCTACATGAGGTTTCGATTCCCCTTGTTGAAGGCTCCCTCCCTTCCCCTCCCTGGTGGTCACAGGGCTCCCCTCAGCTGGGCCTAGCAGTAGCAGCAGCTGCTCCAGCGGATGTCTCTTCCCCCCCAGCTTCCCCTTCCCTCCTCTCCCCTCCTTGTGCCTGGTGCTGGCCCGAGACGGCTCCGCAGCGTTCCCGCCAAGCTCCAACCAAGGTGCCTGGCTGGGGTGGGGACCTTGGCTCACCTAGGGCCATTTCACAATTCTGAATCATGTCTGATAAAGCAGAAATGGAAGACAAGCCTCCAGCACCTCCGGTGCGAATGAGCAGTACCATTTTTAGCACTGGAGGCAAAGACCGTTTGTCAGCCAATCATAGTTTGAAATCTTTGCCCTCTGTTCCAGAGGAGAAAAAGCCCAGGAATAAAATCATCTCCATATTCTCAGGCACAGAGACAGGAAGTAAAAAGAAAGAAAAGGAATGGCCAGAAATTTCTCCTCCATCTGATTTTGAACACGCTATCCATGTTGGCCTTGATGCTGTTACTGGAGAATTCACTGGCATGCCAGAACAGTGGGCTCGATTACTACAAACTTCCAATATCACCAAACTAGAGCAAAAGAATCCTCAGGCTGTGCTGGATGTTTTACAGTTCTACGACTTCAACACAGTGAAGCAGAAATATCTGAGCTTCACTCCTCCTGAGAAAGATGACTTCCCTTCTGCAGCACCACCACTGAATGCCAAGGGATCAGAAACATCAGCAGTAGTGACAGGGGAAGATGATGATGATGAAGAGACTGCTCCTCCTGTTACTGCCCCAGGACCAGATCATACAAAATCCATTTACACACGGTCTGTAATTGACCGTTTCTGCACCAGTTGGTGATTCAAATGTTGATGGTGGTGCCAAGTCTTCAGGCAAACAGAAAAAGAAGACTAAGATGACAGATGAAGAGATTATGGAGAAATTAAGAACTACTGTGAGCATAGGTGACCCTAAGAAACAATATACAAGACATGAAAAAATTGGACAAGGGGCTTCTGGTACAGTTTTCACTGCTACTGACTCACTGGGACAAGAGGTTGCTATCAAACAGATTTACAGAAACAGCCAAAGAAGGAATTGATCATTAACGAGATTCTGGTGATGAAAGAATTAAAAAATCCCAACATATTTAACTTCTTGGACAATTACCTAGTAGGAGGTAAACTGTTTGTGGTAATGGGAGTACCTTGCTGGTGGATCACTTAGTGATGTTGTAACAGAAACCTGCATGGAGGAAGCACAGATTGCTGCTGTATGCAGAGACTGATCTATTTTACATGCTAATCAAGTGATCCACAGAGACATCAAAAGTGACAATGTACTTTTGGGAATGGAAGGATCAGTTAAGCTTACTGACTTTGGTTTCTGTGCCCAGATCACCCCAGAGCAAAGCAAAGGCAATACCATGGTCAGAACACTATACTGGATGGAACCAGAGATGGTTACACAGAAAGCTTACGGCCGTAAAGCTGACATATGGTCTCTGGGTATCATGGCTATTGAGATGGTAGAAGGAGAGCCTCCATACCTTAGTGAAAATCCCTTGAGGATCTTTTACCTAATAGCAATTAATGGAATCCCAGAACTTTAGAATCCAGGGAAACTTTCCCCAATATTCCAGGATTTCTTAAATCGATGTTTGGAAATGGATGTGGAAAAAAGGGGTTCAGCCAAAGAATTATTACAGCATCCTTTCCTGAAACTGGCCAAACCACTATCTAGCTTGACATCACTGATCATGGCAGCTAAAGAAGCAATGAAGAGTAACTGTTAACATCACTGCTGTGGCCTCATATTCTTTTTCCCATTTTCTAAAAGAAGCCTTTTAGTATATGAAAATTATTACTCTTTTTGGGGTTTAAGGAAACGGTCTGTATAACCTGGATGAAAGAAGGAAATGAGGCCGGGCGTGGTAGCTCACACCTGTAATCCAAGCACTTTGGAGGCCAAGGCGGGCAGATCACCTGAGGTCGGGAGTTCAAGACCACCCTGACCAACATGGTGAAACCCCGTGTTAGAAAAAATAAAAAATTGGCCGGGTGCGGAGGCTCAAGCCTGTAATCCCAGCACTTTGGGAGGCCGAGGCGGGTGGATCACGAGGTCAAGAGATCGAAACCATCCTGGTCAACATGGTGAAACCCCGTCTCTACTAAAACTACAAAAAATTAGCTGGGCATGGTGG
>NW_016108138.1:83484-86362 GCF_001604975.1 Cebus imitator
GTAGAGAGGGGGTTTCACCATGTTGACCAGGATGGTCTCGATCTCTTGACCTTGTGATCCACCCGCCTCGGCCTCCCAAAGTGCTGGGATTACAGGCTTGAGCCACCGCGCCCGGCCTATTTCCATTATTTTATTCCCACTATATCTATGTTAAAATATAATTATAAGGAAAGACGTGACTGTTTCATATTGATAAAGCTGGAAAGTTTTCAGAAAAATTAGTAGATTAATGAAACAAAAATCTACATGAACAAATCCCAAATTTTCCTAAAAACAGGGATCTGACACTCATTTACGTAAAGCATAGATTGCCAGAAAACATTCTACAATGAAGAGAAATGAAACATTTAGGACATATTAGGAATTGTGTTTTGAAGTTATCCTTACCCAGGAAGACCAGGTTTCTGTAGTTCTCTAACATCACAGTTCTATATAAATTCTTCTGTGCTGTGTCCAGGCACTGCCACTCCTCCAGAGAGAATTCTATGGCTACATCCATAAATGTCAATGGTCCCTGAAAAACATACACACATTTACCAAGTGATCATGAAGAAGGGAATTAAATAATCAAGAATAGTAAAACAAAACCTTATAATTCATAGTTGCTACATAATAAAGTAAATTTTGGTGTGTTGTGTACCGTTTAATATAAAACCTAACCCCCAGCTCTACTTAAAATTAAATCCCGGTAAAACCTATCTTATCTATTCTCCCCACATTCTCAGCAAAGTTCCCAGGTATCTCAGGACTCCCGTTTCTCTTGCTAACCAGCTGCAAGGTCAAAGGGCAAGATAACACCCAAAGAATGTACAATGCATTTCTCAAAAAGCTATTTTTTAAATGTAACACATATCATAAGACATGTTGCAAATTAATTGTTCTTTGTTCCGTAAACCTGTTAGCTGCTATGTAATCCTGGATGTATAAAAGTACCCCATTCTCTTCTCCCAGGGCTCGCACTTAGAATGCTAATCCTCTGAGCCGGTGGCCACCTCAATAAAATCCTGTTTCACCCATTAGTCTCTCCGGTCTCTTGGATATTCTGTAACAACCATGGGCAGAATTTTCAATTTGACTCAAGGTGAAATGCGACACTAAAGGGAACTGGTTGTAACTTACAGGAGTAACTAAAATTATCTAATTAAATATTTTTAAACACAGAAATATTATCTAATATATTTTCTATGAGAAAAGAAAATGACCTAAGACCTACATCAGTGAATATATGTTATGAGCATGAACGCAAATACATACTTTTGTTTGTTTTTTGAGACAAATTTCTCTATTGTTACTCAGGCTGGAGTGCAATGGTGTGATCTTGGCCCACTGCAACCTCTGCATCCTAGGTTCAAGCAATTCTGCTCAGCCTCTGGAGTAGCTAGGATTACAGGTACATGCCACCATGCCCAGGTAATTTTTTGTAGTGACGGGGTTTCTCCATGTTGGTCAGGCTGGTCTTGAACTCCCGAACTCAGGTGATATGCCCGCCTCATCCTCTCCAAGTGCTGGGATTACAGGCGTGAGCCACTGCACCCCACCCAAATATGTACATTTTTTTACTGCTATATTTACATCATACAAAATGAGTTGTGTATATTTTTCAGATGGAAAAAAAGTGTTGGGTTAGAAGGTGCCTCTCACATTTTAATGGGTCCAACAAACTGGAGGTCTTGTTAATGCAGATTATTTTTTCAGAAGATCTGGAATAAAGTTTGAGTTTCTGAATTTCTAATAAGACCATCAGTAATGTCAATGTTCTGAAGAACCCAAGAACCCAAGAAGAATCTTTTGTCAAACAACCAGTAAGAAGAAGCACCTGTGTTTTTCCCAGTTTATCTGGCCTGTAAACAAAGATGAGTGGTTTCATTTTCTAAAGACAGATATGTGCAAAGAAAACCAAAAAAAGAAGGGAAGCTACCAGATTAAATGTGATAGTGTATACACAGTAGCTACATAAAGATACTTAATAATGAAGAGAAAAATAATTAACTCCATAGTGAAATACATCTGTCAGGGAACTCTTTAACCAAGTGAATCATTAACATCAACTGCACTAGGACAGATTTTTTTTTTTTAATTTTTTTTTAAAGACAGGGTTTCACCATGTTGGTCAGGCTGGTCTTGAACTCCTGACCTCAGGTGATCTGCCCGCCTTAGCCTCCAAAGTGCTTGGATTACAGGCGTGAGCCACCACGCCCGGCCCAGGACAGATTTTTATAAAGTGCTGATACACACAGAAGAACACAGTATCACTGCTAGAATATCTTCCCCTAAAAGTACAGTCTGAATTTAACCACAAAGAAACATCAGTTCTATGTAAAGTTCAAGATGGAGGAGATCTCTCTTTTGTTCTGTAATTTTTCATAGTGATTTTAAGTAGTATCTCTTTAGCACCCTAGAAAGCAGGTATTTCCCAATAACTCTTTTTCAGAACTTTCTGGGTAATAAATGCCATCCTGTTCAAATAAGCAATTTAAAATTGTGTTCTTCATACAGCTAATGAAGAACAGAGAGGGAACTTCAACATTACAAGTCCTCCATCTTTACTAAGGACCCCAGCTCTTCCCTAATAAAGATCTTGAGAGGGCCGGGTGCTGTGGCTCACGCCTGTAATCCCAGCACTTTGGGAGACTAGGGCAGGTGGATCACAAGGTCAAGAGATCAAGACCATCCTGGCCAACATGGTGAAACCCTGTCTCTACTGAAAAAATACAAAAATTAGCTGGGTGTGGTGGTGCGTGCCTGTAGTCCCAGCTACTTGGGAGGCTGGGGCATGAGAATTGCTTGAACCCAGGGGGTGGAGATTGCGGTGAGCCGAGATTGCGCCATTATACTCCAGCCTGGCGCCTGGCGACACAGCAAGACTGTCTCAAAAAAA
>NW_016108138.1:86470-92963 GCF_001604975.1 Cebus imitator
ACAGTCTCATTTTGCTGCCCAGGCTGGAATGCAGTGGCTTGATCTTGGCTTACTGCAACCTCCACCTCCTGGGATCAAGCGATTCTCCTGCCTGAGCCTCCCGAGTAGCTGGGGTTATAGGCACCTGCCACCAGGCTGGCTAATTTTTGTATTTTTAGTAGAGATGGAGTGTCATCACGTTGGCCTGGCTGGTCTCAACTACCGACCTCATGATTTGCCCATCTCAGCTTCCCAAAGTGCTGGGATTATAGGTGTGAGCCACCGCACCTGCCATAAAGGGAACATTTTCAATATTGCAGATTATAAATTCATGGTGTAAATTCTGCATAGCACAGAAGCCAAGATGTAGAGAATGTAGAGAAAGGTCTTGTATATAGGAAAGAAATATTTTTCAGAGACCCTTGACTATCATACTTTGAAGGAGTTAAACCACTAAGGAGGAAAAACACAAGTAGAGAAGTAAAGGTTTGCAGGTACAAAACACACAGCACTACAGGAGGCAGAGTGGACACAGCTCTTGATCTGAGACACATTTAGCTTTATAAAGTAATTTTTGGCCAGGTGTGGTGACTTATGCCTATAATCCCAGAATTTTGGGAGGCTGAGGCAGGCAGATCACAAGGTCAGGAGTTTGAGAGTAGCCTGGCCAACATGGTAAAACTCTGTCTCCACTAAAAATACAAAATTAGCGAGGCGTGGTGTCATGCACCTGTACTCCCAGCTACTCAGGAGGCTGAGGCAGGAAAATCACTTGGACTCAGGAGATGGAGGTTAAAGTGAGCAGAGATCGTACCACTGCACTCCAGCCTTGGCAACAGAGCAAGAGTCCATCTGAAAAACAAAAACAACCAACAAAAATGTAATTTTTTCCTTTCTCCTTCTCTGGAATTCCTTCTCAGATGGGATTCTCTGGATGAATTACACCTGTATCTTGAGAATATGCTTTTAAAGGTGTCAGCACCAACTGTTTACCTGACACCACCACACCCACAGGCAAAACCAAAACCTGCAGAAAAAGCCCACTTATTTCTGTCCTTTATAACAGAAGAGATTCAGGAACAATAAACTACTCCATAGAGATAAAAATATAACTGTTGGCCAGGCATGATGGCTCACGTCTGTAATCCCAGCACTTTGGGAGGCCAAAGCAGGCAGATCACGAGGTCAGGAGTTCAAGAGCAGCCTGATCGACATGGTGAAACCCTGTCTCTACTAAAAATACAAAAATTAGCTGGCGTAGCAGCACGTGCCTGTAGTCCCAGCTACTCGTGAGGCTGAGGCAGGAGAATCGCTTGAAACCGGGAGGCAGAGGTTGCAGTGAGCCAAGATCGTAGCATTGCACTCCAGCCTGGGTGACAGAGCGAGACTGTCTCAAAACAAACCAAAAATCCTGTCTTTTTTTCTGTCCTCAGATGCCCTGTCTTGCCACAGACACTAGCAATTTCTTCTAATAAGGGCCATACTGTCCTAATCCCCACCAAACCCAAAAGAGAACAGGCCCTGTGACCACCCTTTAGTGCAAAGGTGGAACTTAACTCTTCTAAACGTATCTTAAACCCCTCATAGTTGATTCTGGCCTCACCTCAGAATCACATGAGGCACTTAATTAAAACAATATGGATGCTTCCACCAGAACAATAAATAGAACCTGTGCAAAGGGTACAAGTAAAGAGATTTCTGCAAACTGGCCATGTAATCCTAGTGAGAAGCCTAGGCTGATAACCACTTAGCTAAGCATTGCCTCTCAGGCTTTCTTTTTTTTTTTTTTTCCTGAGATGGAGTTTTGATCTTGTTGCCCAAGCTGGAGTGCAGTGATCTCGGCTCACTGCAACCTCTGCCTCCTGGGTTCAAGCAATTCTCCTGCCTCAGCCTCCCAAATTGCAGGCATCCGCCACTGCACCCAGTGTGGAGCTGGCGTTTCACCATGTTGGTCAGGCTGGTCTCAAACTCCTGACCTCGTGATGTACCCACCTCGGCCACCCAAAGTGCTGGCATTACAGGCATGAGCCACCACGCTCAGCCTTCTCTCAAGCTTTAATGAGCTTAAAAACTGCTTGGTAACTGTAGCCCCACTCTACATAACGTGATTCTGCAGGTTTGGAAAGGATCCATGGATGGGTGTTTTAAACAAGTCCTCTGTCAGTGCTGATGTTGCTCCTCCTGGGCTCATCATTAGCATTAGCTGGAGAAAGCAGGCAAAGCTCAGAGTTCCTTATACTCAGCATTCTCATCACAGCACAAATACTTACAGGGCAAATGAAGACAAAAGTGTCATATTCTTTGCTGGCTCTTTAAGGTTTACAGAGGAAACAGAAGGCAGCAATATCTGAATGAGGCTGCATTTGAAACACATGTACACATGTACTAATGCAATGCTTAGTTAGCAGGTACTACATGCTCGTTAGCAGGTACTATGTGCTCAAGAGTATGTTAGAGCACTGTGCCGGAATAACACATTATGTGATTGAATTCTCATATCACCCTGGGAGTTGGTACTGTGTTTAATAATTCCTAGGATTTTGATAAAGGGCTCACTATTTTTATTTCTTCTGTTTTTTGGTCATTGTCTTTTTTTGAAATGTGTATAATGAAATCTAAATATAGGCAGATGAGAGGGATATGGAATGGAAGAGTTTAATGTCATTTAGAGCAATTTTTTTTTTTTTTTTGAGACAGTCTTGCTCTTTCACCAGGCTGGAGTACAGTGGCATAATCTCAGCTCACTGCAACCTCTGTCTCCCAGATTCAAGAGATTCCCCTGCCTCAGCCTCCTGAATAGCTGGGACTACAGGCTTGCGCCACCACACTCGGCTAATTTTTTGTATTTTTTAGTAGAGACGGGGTTTCACCATGGCCAGGATGGTCTCGATATCCTGACCTCATGATCCGCCCGCCTCGGCCTCCCAAAGTGCTGGGATTATAGGCGTGAGCCACTGTGCCTGGCCTAGAGCAATTTTTAATGTGTTTATATTTACTTTTTTGTGACATGTGGAGCAACTAATGGATCTGCAGGAATAGAAAACAAGTTGCTAAATGGAATATTTCTGCAAGTACTGGTTTTAATAAAAAAATTTAAAAATTAAGACCCTAAAATACATATTTAATTTTTACCATTTATCTGCTTTTGGGTTTCAGGAAATTCTGAGCACCAGCTCTAGAAAGGCAGCAGGATTCACCAGCCAAAACTCTGATCTCTTCTAATCAGTTCTGTAAGTCAAGACTCCAAGGTGGAGCCAAACCTAAATAAGACCTCCAAATAGGGTGAATCCAAACAGGGCTGGGGCATAGAGTAGACCCTGTTCTCTATGCCACTGGGGTATATTTCCAGTTCTGTTTTTATTGAAGCTTATCTAAGACAAACTTAAATCCTAGAGTTTGTGTAATTTTTGTCTTTCCTAGCCACTGCAGTGTCAATTTTTTAACATATACTAATTTAAACAAATCTCCTAAGGTTTTCTAGAGTCATTTTATTAGAAGATAAATATGTATCCTTGGCAAGGTAAAAGAAATACAAATAACATTTCTGTCCATAAATATCTCTTAAGGTGATGACATCAGAAATCACAACAATATAAAAAATGTGGCCCAAATAAAGCCCACAATTTTTTTTGCACACATCTATTTATTATACCAACCATATGATCCTTAATTCAACCATTATCTAGTTGCTAGTCTAGACTAAAAGTCTCTGGATGGTAGACACCATAACTGCTTTATGTGTTTTTCTAATGGCCATATGAAATGGAAGCAATTCGTTTATCTCTTTGAGTCTCCAGATCTCCTTCTTGTTTTTCACCCAAGTACCAGAAAACTGAAGAAACTTTCATCTGGGTACCAACCAAAGACATATCTTGTATGTGGGAAGGAACAAACACAGGATGACTCACTTCTCTTACACTGAGACAGAAGCAGAATTAACCACTCGTCAGCCTGACACGATTCTGCCCTGGACATCCTCAAATGTCTCAAAGATGCCTAGATTGAGAGAGGATTCCTGGGCTGATGGCCCAATGATAAGCCAGGCTGGAGAGACTCATGGCGATTCTAAATAGAAAACACAACTGCTCTGGTAGAGCTCCAGAGCCTGAACCACCTGTCCTGATTCACTAGCTTCTGGGTAAGAGAAAGAACAAGAATATTGTACCTCATATTTTACAAGTGGGTATAGTCATGGTCATGGCTCTGGATACTTTTATTTTTATATTTTATTATTTTCAAAATAAATGAATTAGTGACTGGATATATGTATTGTCCTGTGTGGCATTACTAGTTTAATTTATAGCTACTTGTGGCAATAGCAAGCAATTTCAAGAGATAAATACATAGCACAAAAAAGGAAGAAAGAAATAATTGTGGTCTCATTTTAATGTCTCTTTGACCCTTATAAATAAAAGGACTTTCATTTCCAGATAAAATGAGCAAAATATTCTCTCTTATTTTCAGGTAGGTGGATTAAACTTCTTATTTTTATTTTATCCTGTAATGATCAGGTCTCTGGACATGTTCTTGAATTCTTGGACATCTGAATTTTGGTAGATGCTGGATTCAAACTTCTAAGGAGTAGCCTTGGACACAGGGTGTGCACTTGAGAAAATGTTTATAGAAAAAAACAGAAGAAAGAAAGGTGTTATTAAAAAAAATCCACGGATGCACATGTGGTGAAATTCCTGGGAGTGCTGTGCATGTCTATGTCTACTGGGAATGTCTGGGAGTGGGTGGGAATCCTGCGGTAGCAGCTGTGGGAAAAGGAGGTTCTGTCATCAGAGCGCCTTTCTTCTAAGTTTTCATCCTCTCTCCGCCTGGGAGGAGGCCTGGGATCCCAGAACAACGGCAAAGGTGACAGCCTGTGTACAGGAGAGCGGAACCTCCTATTCCTGGATACCCAGAGCTCCATTCCAGGCCCAGCCTCAGTAATAGCTTTCTTCTGGCACCAAATCTGTAGAGTTTGCTAAACACCAAGCAATTCTCCAACACCAACTCAACATCTAACATTTGAATTCTGACACCACCTAGAGTCAGCATAGACCGTGAGTCAGGGCTTGGTCTCACATTGTCTTTACTGCAGATGCCAGTCACAAACCACATGGGCCCATCCATGCTTTTGAGCTAGTGTTTACAAATTCAGGAATCTTATTACTTCCCTCAAGTTCAAAAATTTGATAGAGCGATTCATAGAGCTTAGCAATATACTGTGGTTATGTGGATCAGTCTATTATAGAAGATACAATCCAAGAAAAGTCAAATGGAAGAAATGTACAGGACAAAGAAAAGAGATGGGGAAAGATGGAGCACATAGAGAATCCTGAAAAATAGCTGTGATTAATAAAAATTTTCCAGCTGGGCACAGTGGCTCACACCTGTAATCCCAACACTTTGGGAGGCCAAGGCAGGAGGATCATAAGATCAAGACATGGAGACCTTCCTGGCCAATACGGTGAAACCCCATCTCTAATAAAAATATAGAAATTAGCTGGACATGGTGGCAGGCACCTGTAGTCCCAGCTACTTGGGAAGCTGAGGCAGGAGAATCACTAGAACCCGGAGGCAGAGGTAGCAGTGAACCAAAATTGTGCCACTGCACTCCAGTCTGGCAGGCAACCTCCATCTCAAAAAAAAAAAAAAAAAAATTCCATCCTTTGTGTGCATAAGGAACAGTTTATGGTAAAAAACACCTTTCCCATTATGACTAGATGGTACTCTCTTTTCTTACCTAACACATAGCCAGACACAGACTCTACGCATTTTTTTCTTGTTCTCATTAAAAAAAAAAAAAAAAAAAATCAGCTGTATTTGCCTTCAGTGGTCAAAATAAAATATTCCTTAAGCAAATTTTACTTTGAGCTGCCCTCAGTCTGAATCACCATACAACCCCATTTTATATCCCTCCCAAGAACATGCTGACTTCAGGGTAAAACATTATCTAATCTAAAATCTGACGTTTGGCCAGAAACAGTGGCTCACACCTGTAATCCCAGCACTATGAGAGGCTGAGGCAGGCGGATCGCCTGAGGTCAGGAGTTTGAGACCATACTGGCCAACATGAGACTCTTTCTCTACCAAAAATACAAAAAATTAGCTGGCTGTCGTGATGCACCTCTGTAATCCCAGCTACTTGGGATGCTGAGGCAGGAGAATCGCTTGAACCCAGGAGGCAGAGGTTACAGTAAGCTGACATGACGCCACTGCACTCCTGCCTGGCAACAGAGTGAGACTCTGTCTCAAAAAAAAAACCGAAAAAACAAAACAAAACAAAACAAAAAAGTGTATTGTTTTATTATTTCCATTAAAAATCATGTGGCAGGCTGGGCGCAGTGGCTCACACCTGTAATCCCAGCACTTTGGGAGGCCGAGGCGGGTGGATCACGAGGTCAAGAGATCGAGACCATCCTGGTCAACAGATCCAGACCATCCTGGTCAACATGGTGAAACCCCGTCTCTACCAAAAATACAAAAAATTAGCTGGGCATGGTGGCGCATGCCTGTAGTCCCAGCT
>NW_016108138.1:93838-96197 GCF_001604975.1 Cebus imitator
CTCTGCCACTAGGGTTCAAATGATTCTCCTTCTTCAGCCTCCCGAGTAGCTGGGATTACAGGCACCTGCCAACGCCTGGCTAATTTTTGTAGTTTTAGTAGAGATGGGGTTTTACCATGTTGGCCAGGCTGCACTTGAACTCCTGACCTCATGATCCACCTGCCTCAGTCTCCCAAAGTGTTGGGATTACAGGCGTGAGCCACTGCACCGGCCTTGACACGTATTCATTTTCTACAGCCAAAATGGAAAAAACATTTTCCTTGGTAGCATTCTAAAAGCTAAGCTTTGGCATTCTGTTGGAAATCACCCAGCCATAAATAACACACCTGAGAAGCCTCCTAAATTCACTCTAAGAATAAAATATATAAATGAGAATTTTTAACAAATAAAAGGTATTATTTTTTCCTGAAACCCACCTTTTATGCCCTTTGTATTATACATTTTCTTACCGTTCAAGTCCTACTAATAAAATGCAATTCACAATTTAAAAATGGAAGTCAAAATAAGTGAAAGCAAATCTTTTCAAGGTGACAAACCAAGGGAATGGCAGTACTAATGAGGAAACATGTGTCTGACTCATGTGTCAAGTCAGGCCATCCAATCACTTCAGAGGTTCATCCACCCAATCCTGCTCCCTTAAATGCTCAATAACCACCCACTCAGGAGACACTGAATTATGCCCCAGTGACTGCCCTATGTCCATTTTACTCTGCAAGTTCTTGCACCACCTCACTTGGGGTTGTTTGTTTGTTTAAACTTAAGAGAATCCAAGGGGCAAAATTATTTCTGTTTCCTTCCCCCTCGATTCCAGCATGATTGGCTGATCAGTGGATGTGTCTCCAAGAAAGGGAAGCTGGGTTGGGTGAAGACACTCTTAATGTCTGAAGGGGTTAGCTTTTCAAAGGAAGAAGAGCACACCAGGACATTCCTCTCAGTCCCAGGTATTCACCTGCTCCCTTGAGACCTCAGGTTGTCCTCAGGGAGAAAATAACCCAGGAGCTGATATTCACTAGACACACTAGCAGACAAAGCCATGGTGGGCATCTTGGTTTATCTCTAGACAGTACTGAAACCCAGGACCAGGAAAAAACTGAAGGTTGGCTGAGGACACATCACCCCACAAAGTTTCCAAAGGAAAACCCTGACCCAAAAACATCTGATAAGATCTCTGTGCCTAGGGAAGATTTAAAAAAGAAGAGGCACAGAGAGCAGAGAGTTTTATAATACAGTGTCAGGGGATTATTCTTTGCTTTCTTCTCATGGGAAATATTTCAAAACAAAACAAATTTTTTAAAAGTGCCATCCAATGCTTTGTCAAAAAATGAATTAAAATACAGTAACAGAAATGTTCTGTAAAGGAAAAATAACTGACAATGTTAATCAGGAAACGGAAGTTGGGGTTGGATTGTCAGAAGAAACTGGAAATTTAGTACTTTACTACAAGCCAGAGTTAGGCTGGAGGAATTGGGGTAGACTTGAGACCCTTGTGACACATGGGCTTGAGACACAGGTGAAAATGCAGGAGAAACACAGTTCCCTGTGGAGTGTGAGAGTAATTAAGTGGCAGGCAATTAGACTGAGGAGGCTCTAGTCCCAGGGTTCCTACTTTCTAAAAAACCTTACAGCTGGGCGTAATGGCTCACGCCTATAATCCCAGCACTTCAGGAGGCAAGGCGCGTGGATCACCTGAGGTCAGGAGTTCAACACCAGCTTGGCCAACATGGTAAAACTCTGTCTCTACAAAAATACAAAAATTAGTAGGGCATGGTGGTGTACGCCTGTAATCCCAACTACTCCAGAGGGTGAGGTGGAAGAATCACTGGAACCCGGGAGGCAGAGGTTGCAATGAGCTGAGATTGTACCACTGCACTCCAGCCTGGACGACACAGAGAGACTCCATCTCAAAAAATATATACATACAAATGTAAAAATAAGAAAAAAAATCTTACTCAAATGCATTTTTTGTAAATTACTACACTGAAGAAAACAAAATTCAGGCTTAATCAACTATAAACTGCCAATTAACCTCTAATTACATAACCAGGAAATTTCCACCTTGATTGTACAAACTAAGAAAGTATGTAGCCAGGCGCTGTGGCTCACACCTATAATCCCAGCACTTCAGGAGGCCAAGGCAGGTGGATCACCTAAGGTCGGGAGTTCAAGACCAGCCTGACCAACATGAAGAAACTTTGTCTCTACTAAAAATACAAAATTAGCCAGGCAAATCCCAGCTACTCTGGAGGATTTGGCAGGAGAATCGCTTGAACCCAGCGGGTGGAAGTTGCAATGACCTGAGATCGCGTCATTGCACTCCAGCCTGGGCAACAAGAGTGAAACTCCGTCTGGGGGAAAAAAA
>NW_016108138.1:97957-105450 GCF_001604975.1 Cebus imitator
GCGGAAGAATTGCTTGAACCCGGGAGGTGGTGGAGGTTGCAGTAAGCCGAGACTGTGCCACTGCGCTCCAACCTGGCGACAGAGCAAGACTCCGTATCAAAAAAAACAAAAAACAAAAAAAACAGTCTTGTTGCTCACACAAAGCATGTTGGGGGTCTCTTTATTCAGCGTGCGCGTTTTAACACTGGGTTCAAGCGATTCTCCTGCTTCAGCCTCCTGAGTAGCCAGGACTACAGGCGTGCGCAACCACGCCCAGCTAATTTTCGTATTTTTAGTAGAGATGGGGTTTCACCATGTTGGCCAGGATGGTCTCGGACTCTCGACCGCGTGATCCGCCAGCCTCGGCCTCCCAAAGTGCTGGGATTACAGGCATGAGCCACCGCGCCGGGCCGGCAGCCGCCATCTTATGGCTGAAGGCCGAGCCGGGAAAGGAGAACTCGGCGCAGATTGTGAGGCTGACTGCAGGAAGGCCCGAGTCCCGCCAGTCACTTCCCACCAGACCCAACCAGCCCTTTCCCCGCTGTCTCGGGACGTCGGACCCGGCACTCTCACCATTTCTAGGCTTCCAGGGTGTCCTGGCATGTTAGCTGTGGATCGCCCAATACCTGCCGGTCACAGGCCCAGAGGCTTGGCCTCTAGGAGCAGACACTGAGCAAGGAAGACGAGACCCGGAGCTCGGGCTGCAGAGAGACAAAAGCCGCGCCAAACCCGGAAGCCGGCCTGTCCGCTCTAGCTGCGTGTCCGATTGGACGGTTTCCAGCCCAGCGTTTCTGACTGGATAATGTTTAAGACCCGCCCCCTCAGGCCCTGAATGACAGAGAATGTGCTCAGATGCTGGGCAGAATGAAGAGTGACAGCCTAGGCTGCAGCTTTTTCAGGCAGGGCTTCCTCGCTGAGCTGAGCCAGGCCCACGCCAGAGAATATTTGCCTTTAACTGTGTGTATCAAGTTATATGCATTTATAAATAATATATTGCCGGGCGCGGTGGCTCAAGCCTGTAATCCCAGCACTTTGGGAGGCCGAGGCGGGTGGATCACGAGGTCAAGAGATCGAGACCATCCTGGTCAACATGGTGAAACCCCGTCTCTACTAAAAATACATTAGCTGGGCATGGTGGCACGTGCCTGTAATCCCAGCTACTCGGGATGCTGAGGCAGGAGAATTGCCTGAACCCAGAGGTGGAGGTTGCAGTGAGCAGAGATTGTGCCATTGCACTCCAGCCTGGGTAACAAGAGCAAAACTCCGTCTCAAAAAAATAATAATAAATAATAATAATCATCTATTATATGGCTATTCACAAATTAAAAGAATATAATAGGCCGGGCGCTGTGGCTCACGCCTGTAATCCTAGCATTTTGGGAGGCCGAGGTGTGTGGATCACCTGAGGTCAGGAGTTCAAGGCCAGCCTGGCCATCATGGTGAAACCCCATCTTTTTTTTTTTGAGACGGAGTTTCACTCTTGTTACCCAGGCTGGAGTGCAATGGCGAGATCTCGGCTCACCGCAACCTCCACCTCCTGGGTTCAGGCAATTCTCTTGCCTCAGCCTCCTGAGTAGCTGGGATTACAGGCACGCGCCACCATGCCCAGCTAATGTTTTGTATTTTTAGTAGAGACGGGGTTTCACCATGTTGACCAGGATGGTCTTGATCTCTTGACCTCATGATCCACCCTCCTCGGCCTCCCAAAGTGCTGGGATTCAGGCTTGAGCCACTGGGCCCAGCCAAACCCCATCTTTATTTAAAAAAAAAAAAAAAGAAAAAGAAAAAAGAATATAATAATTATTTAAAAATTTCAGCTTTTACTGGTCATTAGAGAAATGCAAATCAAAACCACATTGAGATAAAAAAATAAAAATAAAAATAAAAAATTTCAGCTTTTATAACCTTCCTGACTGCTGATCCTTTGAGCAAGCAGCCTGTGATTTTAAAAAGGAGTCAATCCCCTGAAATATAATGGAAGCCACATGTGAATTTTAAATTTTCTAGTAGCCAAACTTTAAAAACAAGAAACAGGTGGACTTGACTGTAACAATTTAACCCAATATATCCAAAATATTATAATTTTAATATGTGAACAATATGTAATTATTAATGAATACATATATTTGGAGCTAAATCGTTGAAACTAACTGTATTTTACCTTTCTAGCACATCGCAATTCAGACCAGCCACATTTTAGGCACTCAGCTGCCACACATGGCTAGTAGCTGTTACATTGAAGTGAAGCTCTGACAACAGCAGGGTGAAAGTCCTCAACATCCTCTTTCTGCCGGAGGTAAGGTGATAGCCTGTCTTTACCAACATCTCTTTTCAGTTCTGAGGGTGAAACAGAAAGAGTGACCATAGAAAGAGCAGAGGGCAGCAGGAATATAATAACCACAGGTAGACCACTGTTTGCCACCCCTCTTCCAGAGATCAGACAGTGAACAAAGGATGATGGGTCCACAGTAGAAAAAAACTATGTCTTTAGATCTGTCCACAGTCTTGACCTGCAATGTTTAGTTAGGAAGAAAATCAATTAAAGGCAAACTTATTCTGCTATGCGGCCTTGGAGCTAATGGTCAGGCTGTTGTTATCTATTTTCTACTGCGGTGTGGGGTACTTGTGAGTATAAGCACCAATCACATACATACATGTCTACATGTATTTCTGCCTGACTCAGGGAAAAATCAGTACTTTCAGGGTGCCCACTGTTAGAAGGTAGCTAGTAATCAACCTGTCATTAAATCCTGGCATCCTAACTGCACAGGGTGCATGTATTAGTTAGCTCTAACAGCATAACTAAACATCCAAAACTTATTGGGTCATAATTGAGATGGTCAGCCATTAAGGCTGGGCTCAATGGGGCCATTCTTCTGGTCTCAGCTGAGCTCCTTCAGACATGTATCATCAGCTGCTTGTTGACTACACAGCTGTGTTTCTGGGAGTGAGCTTCTGGTTCTGGGGCTGTCAAAAGGGGCACCTTGCTTCTCCTCCCCATGGTATCTTATCCTCCAGTTGGCTAACATGGGCTTTTTTTTTTTTTTATGGTGATAACAGCATTATGAGATAAAAATAGAAGCATTCAAGACCATTTGAGTCTAGGCCTCAAACTAGGCCACTGTCATGTTCACAGGTTTCCACTGTCCTGAGCAAATAAGGCCAGTCAGATCCAATGTTCAGAAAACGCATTCTGGATCTTGATGAGAACAGCTGTAAAAGCACCTGGCAATGGACATGTATACAGGAGAAATGAAAAATTGCCACCATTTTTGCAATCAGTATCATTCCGCCCTTTTTTGTTTATGTTGCTTATAGAACTCTTCCATGGCAAGAAACTTTTTCAAAGACCCACAGCTACTAAGTGGCTGGGCTGAGACTCAGCATCAACCATGTCTGACTCCAAAGCCCATGCACCTCCACAGATCACACTATGATGCTAAAGTAGCTGCCACAGACCCTTGAAATCCTGGATAGTGACACTTCTATGATAGAATCAAGATCCCCTTTAGATTTGTGGCTATATAATACTGTTTGTTATTGGGAATAAGCCGCTCAAGAAATTGCAGAAGCACACGGTGGCTCACACCTGTAATCCTAGCACTTTGGGAGGCAGAGATGGGAGAATGACATGAGCTCAGGAGTTCAAGTGCAGCCTGCACAACATAGTAAGATCCTGTCTCCATGAAAATAATGTGAAAATTAGCTGGACATAATGGGGCAAGACTGTAGTCCCAGCTACTTGGGTGACTGGGGCAGGAGGATTACTGGACCCTGGAATTTGGAGGCTGCAGTTGGGATGATAGAGTGAGACTCTGTCTCAAAAAAAAAAAAGAAGAAAAGAAGAAATTGCAGACACAATTTTAAAAGACATAGAATAATTTGGGAAAACGGCTGAGGGATAAGTTTATGAAATCAAAGTCCAACAACACATTATGTATTTTTCATCATAGAAAAAAAATTTGAAAACTTTTAAAAGAAAAAAACTTTAGGGAAACCAAATTTAACAGAGCTTAATCAAGCAAAGACTGATTTGCAAATCAGGCAGCCAGAGTAGGCTCAGAGAGACTCTAGTACAGCCAAATGGTGGAAGAAAGAAGATTTATGGACAGAAAAAGCAAAGTGACATACAGAAAATGAAAGTGAGATACAGAAAATGAAAGTGAGATGCAGAAACAGCCAGATTGGTGACAGCCTGGGATTTGCGTCATTTGAACAAGATTTGAACAGTTGATATTCTTTTAGTGGCAAAAACACAGTGGTTGGTACAAGAATGGGTTACAGTCTATTTATGTATCCAGTTAGGTTTCAGTTTACTATGTACAAAAAAAAACCCTATTAATCAAAATTAAACACAATAGGTCAGGTGTGGTGGCTCACGCCTGTAATCCTAACACTTTGGGAGGCTGAGGCAGGCAGATCACTTGAGGTCAGGAGTTGAATTTTCAGTTTGATTATGTCACATTTAGCATGAGTGACTCCATTTTGGTTTGATTCGGTATGTTTGGGCCTAGTGCACAAGCTCAGTCTGGAATAATGGCCTCTAATAATTTTGTTTTAAAAATCCCTCCCTTTTAGTTAAATTTTCACATAGGTCAAAGTGTGACCAAAACACAGGACCTTAGTGCCACTCTCAATTTTTATCATTTTGGGCTTTTGTCGCTGTTATGTCATTCATAGGTTATGGTGTCCCCATGGTTACCTACGTCTTTGAGTTTTTCTCATTCCAGTTAAAGAGAAACCATTTGACATTCTAGAGATGACTATATGCAAATGCTCATAACTTTTGAAAGAATACAGTGCAGTAGGGAGACACTATTTTGACTTTTAAGAGGACAACACCAAAAGTTTCAAGTATACTTATTAGCCAGGATCCCCATGATCCAATCAACTAAAATTAAATAGATCAAATAATTAAACAGATAAATGGTCTACTCATTTCAACCCAGAAATCTGTTCATTAATCCCCTACAGCTAAATCTCTGATAATACCTGATGTATTTCTCCATGTGCAACTACAAATATTAACAACTACACAGGTACATCTCTGTTCATCCAGTAAGTAATCTAGAAAGATTCTATTATTTAGCACAACTTTAGTAAGAAAATTTAAAGTCTATAGTATAACTGTAGCTTGCATTTATTTATTTTTATTTTTTATTTTATTAAAAAAATTTTTTTTTATTTCTTAGGAAGACCTCACCCGAAGCATTTATTTATTTATGTATTTATTTTATTTTATTTTTTTGAGACAGAGTTTTGCTGTTGATGCCCAGGCTGGAGTGCAATGGCGTGATCTTGGCTCACTGCAGCCTCCACCTTCTGGATTCAAGTGATTCTCCTGCCTCAGCCTCCTGAGTAACTGGAATTACATGCATGTGCCACCATGCCCAGCTAAACCGTAGCTTTTGGAGTAGAATCTGCTGTAGAGCCTATTATGGGAGATAAATTTCTAATCATTGCCCTATTTACTCTAAAACATGGAAAAAAAAGACCTAACAAATCATGCTCATTTAGAAGAGTAATGGCCTCCTGGCAATGATCCAAACCTATTCTGAATAAATTCTCTTTAACTTATAAACTAGGTTAAGAGAAGTGGACCAGTATTGTTTCTGATATTATGAAGCAGCAAATATCCTTTTAGAAATTATCACCGACATTGGCCCTTCATCTTTTACCTATCAAGATATAAATATTTTTATTTATTTTTTTTATTGTATTTTATTTATTTATTTTTGAGACAGAAGCTCGCTCTGTCGCCTGGAGCCAGGCTGGAATGCAGTGGTGAGAACTCGGCTCACTGCAACCTCTGCCTCCCGGGTTCAAGCAATTCTCCTGCCTCAGCCTCCTGAGTAGCTGGAACTACAGGCACACGCCACCACACCCAGCTAATTTTTGTATTTTTAGTAGAGACGGGGTCTCACCATGCCGGCCAGGATGGTCTCGATCTCTTGATCTCGTGATCTGCCAGCCTCGGCCTCTCAAAGTACTGGGATTACAGGCGTGAGCCACTGCGCCCGGCCACAAGCATTTTTATATATAAAATTGGCTGCAAAATCGTCTACATATAAAATTATACCTCATGAGTGCACACGAGAGACCCCTTTTTTATTTCTGTCATTTGGACAGCCTAAGAAGTTAACAGTGAACTAAGAGTGTCATCAGAGCAGAAATGTTTTATTTTTTGATCTTGTGAAAAAAAAAGCTATCTACAACAAAGTTGCCGTCTGCTTTTCAGGAGAAACTTCCCTGGTTAGCTTTACCTTAAGATCTCCTATGGGTTTAAAATTGCGAGAGTTTGGAGGGGCTCTTCTGAGTTGTCAGATTATGAATCCAGGGTTTAAGGTCCTGAAGTCTTGCTGCAGTATAGATGGCAGGCGGAGTCAATCTCTGGGTTCTAGATTATAAAGGATTTTACTGTCCTCAGTCAGTAGACTACTAAAAGCATTCTTTACTTGGTGAAAATATGCTTTGGCATAACACATTAAAGCCTTGCTGCATTTAGTAATATTGAACTTCAGTAGCAGAAGATACATGAGGTTCTATTATGAGATGCGTATGCCTTCCAGTGACTATTTTATAAGGGTCAACACCCTTTTTTTCACTTTAAGTGGATCTGATTTTCATCAATCTGCAATTACAAAAGCAATCCAGTCAATTTAGCTAGCTTTTCTCAATACTATTTTATCTGTAATACCTTATTTAACATTTTCACAACTTATCTAGTGAAATAAGTATCTTGATCATTGGAGACTTTTTCACAAATATCCCATGACAAAAACCTGTTTCCTAATATCCTTTTAGCAACTGTTATAACATCAGCCTTCTTACTTGAGAAAGCTTTTATACTACCAGAAAACATGCATTATAAATTACAAATGAATAAAATCTCTGTATAAATATTTAAATGGCCTATCAGGTAGCAGAAAATGAAGTTTTGATTGTCTTCTGAGTATTGTGTGTTTGACAAGCAAATTGTCATAACCTATTCTAGTAATCTAGAATAGTCACCACTCACACACACACACACTTAATATATATTTCATTTAGATTATATCTTATCTCTTCTTTGATGAATAAGGGAACACAGCACTTTTAATAATGGAAGATTTAAGAACTCAGGAATGAACAAATGTCTGTTGGCTGTTTAGGTTCTTCATGAGTCCACATTTAACATTAAATTTATGTCCTCTTCAATACCGAGTTTGTTTCTCCAATTTAAGTGCATAGCTTTGGTATCTGAGGGGTTATCACACGTAATTTGATTTGCACAACAACGTTTATTCAAATGGCATATCTAAAAAATTTAGTGCTGGCTGAGTTAGCATAAGTATGTGGTAGAGTATTTTCCTGATACTCAATTATTTTTTGTTTTGCCTGGGTTAGCAGTTTTATAAGAGCCAGTTTTATAAGAGGCAGTCTGTTTATTAGAATTATCACAGTCCGTACCCACTTCAAACAATAAGATCCTAAAATGATCAGAAACCTGGTATTCAAGTCTTCTGGGCCCTTTC